>NW_016804262.1:280923-305579 GCF_001698545.2 Rhinopithecus bieti
GCCCACTCCGGCCCGCGCCCCGCCCCCTGCTCTGCTCCGCCGACGTCACGGGCGTGGCCCTCTTCGCGCGCGCGCGCGCGGGCGGGGCGAGGCCTGGGGCGCGGAGGCCTGAGCAGTCCTGGGATTCCTGGCTGGGCTTCCCGCCCACGTGACTCCCGGAGACCTCTTCCCCGACCTGGGCACTGGTTTCTGCGCTGCGCCACTCTCCGCAGCGGCTGCAGTGGATGCTGCGGGACGGGCGCTTCTTGGAGCGAGTTAGCATGCTCGGAAAGCTTGCGTGGCAGGAAAGCTTCCGGCATGGGTGTGGAGAACAGAATGCTGCCTTAAAGTCTGTTTGGCCTCTGCATGGTCATGGGCTACCACCCCTCCTTGCATCCACTACTGCCTCTTTTCTTTTATCTTTTTAGAGATGAGGGTCTCACCTATCTCCAAAGCTGGAGTGTAGTGGCGCAGTCCATAGCTCACTGCAGCCTTGACCTCCCGGACTCAAGCGATCTGCCCACCTCAACTCAGGTGTGCACCACCGCACCCGGCTAATTTTTTTTTTTTTTTTAAGGCGAGGGTCTCACTATTACACTTGCCCAATCTGGTATCGAACTACTGGTCTCAAGTTCCTTCCCGCCTTGACCTCCCAAAGTGTTGGGATTACAGGCCCCAGCCACCAATCCTGGCACCAGGAGTCTTTTCCTTTTTTTTTTTTTTTTTTTTTTTTTTCCTTTTGAGGCAAGGTCTTGCTCTGCCTTCCAGGCTGACTACAGTGGCGCCATCATGCCCCACTGCGACCTCCACCTCCAGGGTCCAAGCGATCCCTCTTCCTCAGCCTTGCCTTGGGCAGGGATTACAGGTGCCCAGCTAGTTTTACCACTGCGTCTTTTCTATGCACTTCCTTGGAGTCACCTGTTAAGGGTGAGTCCTCTAGTGGATTCTCCTGCCTTGCGAAGACAAAACCAACTTTTCTGCACCTCTTACCTATGTCACTTGGCAAATACCTGGCTTGGGCGAAAGCAAGGAAGGCTTTTAGCCTTTTATAAACAGCCTTTCTCAGAATACCAAAGGCAGTATCACCTAGGGCCTTTTGAAAATAGATGCGATTGCTAGCCAGAGGTCAAAAGCGGTGGAGAAAGTCGTGACCTGCTTTCTGGGGCAAGATAGGCTATAGAAAATACTTCTACCGAGCCTTTTTGTAATACACGCCTTTGTAAGGGAAAGCCAGAGGTAGTGGGAGACTTTTGCTATATTCTGAGCTTTGATCAAATGCTAAATTAACAGGCTCCAAACATTCAAATTGAACCTAGAGGTTGTCCTAACATTTTAGAGATAGGGAGACTGAACCTGTAGGTGATGTAGGCTGTAATCCGGTCCCCAGCCTTTCCCGTAGAATGTGAATTCCATGAATTGAGAGACTTGGGTCTTGCTCTTAAATTTCCATTCCCTAACACAGTGCCTGGCGCATAATTGGACCTAATTAATATTTACTAAGTGAATGAGTAGATGGAAAGCGAGTTCCCAAGGTGTGTCAGATAGTGGTGAAGCCAAGATTACTATCCAGGTCCCCTAACCCTAGCCAGGGCTTTTAATTATTTTTGGGCGGTATGACTGGCAGGGTCCCAGCTCAGGTCACTCCAGCCGGTTAGGTAAATTAACTCAGAAGAGGGTAAATGACTGTCTAACTTTTCAAATTCTGGTAACTACCCCTTTGGGAGCTTGAAGCGCTCATGGCTAATTAGAAAAAGGAAATTACCATGCTTGGATTTCATCACTGATTTGTTGAGCATCTATTGCTCTGTGCATGAAGCACTTCACGCTTAACTCTTTCATTAGCTGGTGTTCTGAAACAGAAGACAAGACTGTTAGCAAGGCGATCATCAAATAGTATTTACCATACCCACTGTGTGCCTAGCAGGGCTAGCATAACTGGAGCCTGAAGGGAGATAAAGAAAATATTATAATTTAAATCCTAAAGCAAGAATAGATTTTAACAGGTTGGGGTAAATGCAGAAAACAACACTAACAACAACAACAACAAAACACTAGGTCCACAGAAGACACACTACCTCTGATGTACCAAGATAGCAACAGACTAAAACAAAGAGGTGAAGATTTGAAACATTAACATATGAATGCATTTTTAAAAATCTTTTTAGTTTGGGGGCAGTGGACTATGCAAGACTGCGTATTGACAGTAGGAATCCTTGTCCACTCTGTATCTCAATGTGGAAAGACTTCTTAGAGGGGGTGATACTTCAGGAAACCTTCACAGCAGAAATGATGGCAGCTTTGGAACTGGATGTTGTTTTTGGCCCTTGGAAGCTAAGAGAAGACAAGACCTTGCAGGTGACAGCAAAGAGATTAGGGAGGCAAATCTGATTTCTCGTGAGTTCACATAATTATCTATAAATCTATAATGTAATTAATTAAAATTAATATGCATGAAAATTGCTACATTATCAGAACGATTGAAGAGTATAAGCTTTCAGGAGGTGAGTTGTTTTTATTCTGATGGTTTACATGACTCTTTTCCCTTCCTCAACTATAAGCTCCTCAAAAGGGTCCCAAAACTTAACACAGAATAACTGGTAAAGTTTTTGCTATATACTGTACATTAAAACGTGGGAAGACTATAGATGTGATTTTTTTAAAACTGTGCAAAGAAGCTGAATCCTGTGTCTTTAGATAAACATTAAACGCATCCAATTAAGCTAGAAAAAAATTTCCTAGACTAGGAGCCATGGCTCATGCATATAATCCCAGCACTTTGGGAGGCTGAGGCAGGAGGATCACTTGATCCCAAGAGTTTAAGAGCAGCTGAGGCAACATAGCAAGACCCTGTCTCTACACAAAATTAAGAAAAAAATTAGCCTGGCATGGTGGCACATGCCTGTAGTCCCAGCTACTTGGGAGGCAGAGGGGGAAGAATTGCTTGAGCTCAAAAGTTTGAGGTTGCAGAGAGCCATGACCACACCATTGCACTTCAGCCTGGGTGACAGAACGAGGCCCTGTATCAAGGCGAGGGGGATAAAAAGACAGACAGAAAGTAGCACGTGTTGGACAAAATGTGAAGAAGTTAAAATCCTCATATGTTCCCTGTGGGATTGTAAAATGATGCAGATACTTTTTAAACAGCTTAGCTGTTCCTCAAAATGTTACACATAGAGTTACCATATGATCCAGTAATTCCACTCTTGGGTATATAACCAAGAAAAATAAGAACATATCTCCATACAAAAACTTGTATATCAATGTTCATAGTAGTAGTATTCATAATATCCAAAGAGTAAAAACTATCCACATGTCCATCAAATGATGAATGGATAAACCAAGTGTGATATATTCAGACAATGGAATATTATTCAGCCATGAAAAAAATGAAGACACATGCTACAACATGGATGAATCTTCAAAACATGCTAAGTGAAGAAAGCCAGATGCAAAAGGCCACACACTGTATAATTCCAGTTATGTGAAATGTCTAGAATAGACAGTAGGCTGAGATGAGGAGGGAATGTGGAGTGACTACTAATGGGCATGGGTTTCTTTTGGAGTGATGAAAATGGTTTGAAAATAGCTTATGGCTAGTCGAGGAGCTCATGCTTATAATCCCAGCACTTTGGAAGGCCAAGGTGGATAGATCACTTGAGCGCAGGAGTTTGAGACGAGCCTGGGGAACATGGCAAAACCCTGTCCCTACACAAAATACAAAAATTAGCCAGTCATGGTGGCACACACCTGTAATCCCAGATGCTTGGGAGGCTGAGGTGGGAGGATCCATTGATCCTGGAAGTTCGAGGCTGCAGTGAGCTGTGGTTGTGCCACTGCACTCCAGCCCGGGTGACAGAGGAGACCCTATCTCAACAACAACAACAAAAAAAAACAAAGAAAAAAGAAAATGGGTTATGGCAGGGCAAGGTGGTTCATGCTTGTAATGCCAGCACTTTGGGAGGCTGAGGCAGGAGAATCACTTGAGTCCAGGAGTTTGAGATGAGCCTGGGCAACATTCAAGACTCCATCTCTACCAATAATAATAATAATAATAATAATAATAATAATAAATCAGTTGAGCATGGTAGTGTACACTTGTAGACTATTCAAGAGGCTGAGGCTGGAGGACCACTTGAGCCCAGGATTTTGAGACTTTGAGATTGCAGTGATCCTGCCACTGCCTTCCAGCCCAGGTGACAGAGCAAGACCTTGTCTCTAAAAAATAAAAAGAAAGAAAGAAAATCATGGTGGTAGTTGCACAACTCTGTGGATATACTAAAAACTACTGAATTATACATTTAAAGGATGCATGAATTCTATAGTATGTAAATCGTATCTAAATAAAAGCTGTTTTTAAAAACCGTACCATAAGCCAGGTACTGTGCTCATTGCTTGAAATAAAAAGATAATTATGTTTTAACCATAAATGTCTCAGCAGCAAAAATACTTACTTTGTGACATTATTGCATATATCATGGACAACATTTTATATATCTTAATTATCTTTTCTGACGAATTCACAGTACTCTATATGATAGCTTAAATGTAATTGTTTAAATGGTATAAATGAGCTGAAGCTTACTAAAGCCCAATCATTCATGCCCAGATGAAACGAATATTTAGCGCTCTAGACTAGTAGAAATGCTATTTGAATTTATAATTTTAATAAACTTTTGTGTAATCTTCATGATATAAAAAATACTTTTACATTTTGTAAACATGTGTTGAGCATTTCACAAAGCATATGGGAATTGTACACAGATATGTCATATTTTTAGTTTCGTTAGTTCTATATATGGCTCTATGAGATTCTGAAAAGTGCCCAGAACATAGCAGCCTCTCAATATTTTCTGAATGTTGTCAAATAAAAATGGTACCTCAGCAATCAAGGCAGGCGTCTTGGAAAGTGATGTGTGGAGTTGATATATATTCATTCTTTGTGTTCTATTGAACTGACAATTTAAAGTGAAAAAATAAATAAATAAAGAGCATCATGTCGTGCACACGTAACTCAATATTCTTTCTCCAGCTCATCTACCAAGGCTGACACGTCACCAGCTGGAAGTGAAATTACCAGGCAGAAGTGAAAGCTACCCTTAATTATTTAAACCTATGGCTCTTCTGAAATTGTATTTATATATTACTTGCATAACTTGAACATTATACTGAAGAAAAGAATCACTGAAAATTATATTATGTAAAGACCTCCTAACTCCAGAAACTTTAAATCAGTATATGATAACTAGATCAAATAATCAGTAGGTGTTTGGTTTGTTCGTTTTTTTTGTTTGTTTGTTTGTTTTTTACATATATATGTGTATATATATATATAGAGAGAGAGAGCTTTTTTTTTTTTTTTCCTGAGACAGTGTTTCACTCTTGTAGCCCAGGCTGGAGTGCAGTGGCACAATCTCAGTTCACTTCAACCTCTGCCTCCTGAGTTCAAGCGATTCTCCTGCCTGAGCCTCCCGAGTAGCTGGGATTACAGGCACCCACCACCATGCCCAGCTAATTTTTGTATTTTTAGTAGAGACAGGGTTTCACCATGTTGACCATGTTGGCTCTCAAACTCCTGACCTCAGGCCTCCTTGCCTCAGCATCCCAAAGTGTTGGGATTACAGGTGTGAGCCACCGAACCCAGCCTATAATTTCTTATTTTCTTTCTTTCTTTCTTCTTCTTATTTTTAAATAGAGATGGGGTCTTGCTCTGACACCCAGGCTGGAGTACAGTGGCATGATCTCAGCTCACTATAACCTCCACCTTCTGGGCTCCAGTGATCCTCCCAACTCAGCCTCCCAAGTAGCTGGGACTACAGGCATGCACGACTATGCCGGGCTAAGGTGTTTGGTTTTTGTAGGAGAAAAAAAGTAGGAGAAAGTATGGGGAAAAGACTGTGACGAATGGATAATCATTGACTCTTGAGTTTAGGCTTAGAAAAGGTGCAGATCCTTTTGATAATAGTCCAAGGGGTCATCTAGTAATTAGTAATAGGGTTCAAATCTCTACTCACACAATGGCATTCTTCATCTTGTGGATCCAATTGACTGCTGAGAGAAGTCAAGTCTGTTACTCAACAGGGAGGTTTAAATGACATAATTTAAATAGAATGATCATTTCCCATACACAGCCTTGAATCATTCCAGCATATGGTGGAAGGGAGGAGCCCCAAAACCTCACGTGTTCCCTGAATTCAGTTAATTTCTATTAGAAAAGAACAGTAGACTAGAACCATTTTGTTCTGTGCTCTGTTGCCTGCTTCTAGTTGCCTTAACCGATACGATGGTCAGGTCTGCTAACAGTAACTAGGCCTGCACAGGGATAAATAGAAGTATAATCATATGTCCTTTGTTTGTAAAGAGCTTAACATAAAGTAGGAAAAACAAGACACCCGCACGCACACAAACGTTGAATAACAGCAGTAAATGCAGAAATCTGTTACCAAGGATGTTTCTAACATAACTCAGTTGACTGTTTGTGTGGCAACATTTTAAAAATTCACAATCTTTGTAATGTTTACCTAGTAGCTAAATGTCTGTAAGTAAGTGAATGTGATAACAGTATGACTTACCCCTCCTAGAGACCATAAGGGTGTTTCTGTGGGGAGCAGGGAACAGCCACACCCCACCCTCCTTCTATATGGGTAGAAGGCCAGACTGAGAAACACACCCTTCTTGACTAAGAGCTCAATTGTAAAAATGCCCAGATACTATAAAACTCTTTTGCCAAGACTTAAGGAAATGAAAAAAGAGGACCAGGCACAGTGGCTCATGCCTGTAATTCCAGCATTTGGGGAAGAAGAGAGGGGAGGATTGCTTGAGACCAGGAATTCAAGACCAGCCTGGGCAACATGGCAAAATCCCGTCTATACAAAAAATATAAAAATTAGCCAGGCATGGTGATAAGTGCCTGTAGTCCCAGCTACTCAGTAGGCTGAAGCTGGAGGATTGCTTGAGCCCAAGAGGTCGAGGCTGCAGTGAACTATGATCATGCCACCGCACACCAGCCTGGGTGACCAAAAATAAAAGAAAAGAAAGAAAAAGAAGAAAAAAAATAGAAGAGATATTAAGTTACTTTAATATTGCTTTTTATTTAATAAAAAAAGTGTGTTAAAAAATTAAAGCAGACCGGGCGCGGTGGCTCACGCCTGTAATCCCAGCACTTTGGGAGGCCGAGGCGGGTGGATCACGAGGTCAGGAGATCGAGACCATCCTGGCGAACACGGTGAAACCCCGTCTCTACTAAAATACAAAAAATTAGCCGGGCGTGGTGGCAGGCGCCTGTAGTCCCAGCTACTCCGGAGGCTGAGCCAGGAGAATGGCGTAAACCCGGGAGGCGGAGCTTACAGTGAGCCGAGATCGCGCCACTGCACTCCAACCTGGGCGACCAGCGAGACTCCGTCTCAAAAAAAAAAAAAAAAAAAAAAAAATTAAAGCAATGCACGCATGTAAAAATAGAAGTAAAATTCCTTTACATCCCATCCCATCTCCCTCATCTCCCACTCCAGTGGTAACTACTGTTAACATTTATTATATATATATTTTCAGACGTTTTAATATGCACATATAGATTATATATATCATATACGTATGAGCAAAAATTTGGCATTACAGAATTATATGGTACATATTTTTTCTTTACTTAATTAGTATATACTGGACATGTTTCGTGTCACAATCTGTAGCTCCACCTTATTCTTTTTTTATTTTTGTTTTTAATTAATTAATTAATTAATTAATTATTTCCAGACAGGGTGTTGCTCTGTCACTCAGGCTGGAGTGCAGTGGTGCAATGATGTATCACTGCAGCCTCAACCTCCTAGGCTCAACTGGTCCTCCCACTTCAGCCTCCATAGTAGCTGGGGCTACAGGTGTGTGCCACCATGCCTGGCTAATTTTGTTTAGTTTTAGTAGAGAGGAGGGCTCTCTATGTTGCCCAGGCTGGTTTCAAACTCCTGAGCTTGACCGATCCTCATACCTCAGCCTCTGAAAATGCTGGGATTACAGGCAGAGTTTCTGCTAATGAGGTGACTTAGGGTGGGACCCCGATTAGCCCCAGGATGGGGCTGATCACCAGAAAGACCAAGTGATTAGAGGATTAGAGGGTCAGAAGTTTCAGCCCCCTCACCCACCAGCTTCCAGCAAAGGGGTTGTGGGGGGCACTGGAGATTAAACTTCATAAAAACTCTTGGACAATGAAAGCTCTATTCTCTCTCCTTCATACTTCAGCCTCTGTATCTTTTCATCTCTATTTGTAATACTCTTCATTAGTAATAATACACTAATAAGCGTAATTATTTCTCTGAGTCCTGTGAACCATCCTAGCAAATTACTCAAACCCAAGTAGGGGATCATGGAACTCCCAGATTGTAACCAGTTGGTCAGAGGTATAGGTGACAACCTACTACTTGCAATTGACGTGTGAAGTGAGGTCAGTCTTGTGGAACAGAGCCCTCAACCTCTGGGATCTGACTCTAACTCCAGGTAGATAGTGTCAGAATTAAATTGAATTATAGGACACCTAGTTGGTGTCCACCGCAGAACTGCTTGGTGTGT
This sequence comes from Rhinopithecus bieti, assembly GCF_001698545.2. Taxonomy (NCBI): domain Eukaryota; kingdom Metazoa; phylum Chordata; class Mammalia; order Primates; family Cercopithecidae; genus Rhinopithecus; species Rhinopithecus bieti. The sequence goes on from NW_016804262.1 coordinate 289,456, forward strand.
AGAGAAAAACCCCTATACCTGGTCACAGAAGTGTTCTATGTTGAGTAGAGATTGCAGAGAAAAAATAATTTTTTCCCTTTCACAGGAATGTATTTTTTTTTCCTTAAGAATCTTCTTGATGGTTGAAATTATAAATGTAACTAGTATGAAGCCAATACATTGTTTTAAATGTAAATAGTTTTTATGGGATTTCTTATTATGAAAATAATACATGGTCATTACAAAAAAGTCAAAACCTATAAATAAGCAAAAGAGAGAGAGAAACAAAATTTTAAAAGTAGTCCTCCTGGAGCTGGATGTAGTGGTTTGTGCCCATAATCACAGCATTTTGGGGGGCGGAGATGGCAGGATTGCTTCAGTCCAGGAGTTCAAGTCCAGCCTGAACAATGTGGCAAATCCCTGTCTCTACAAAAAAACCTTAAAAATTAGCCAGATGTAGTGGCATGAGCCTGTTGTTCCAGCTACTCAGGAGGCTGAAGTGGGAGGATCCCCTGAGCCCAGGAAGTCAAGACTTCAGTGAGCCATGTTCCTGCCACTGCACTCCAGCCTGGGCAACAGAACAAGACTCTGTCTCAAAAACAAGCAAAAAAACCCACCCAGGGCTCGGCGCAGTGGCTTACATCTGTAATTCCAGCACTTCAGGAGGCAAAGGCAGAGGATCACTTGAGACCAGGAGTTTGAGACCAGCCTGGTTAACAGAGCAAGACCATGTCTCTACAAAAAATTAAAAACTTAGCCGGGCATGGAGTGGCACACCCATAGTCCCATCTACTCAGGAGGCTGAAGCTGGAGATTAGCTGGAGCCCAGAAGCTGAAGGTTGCAGTGAGTTAGGATCACACCACTGCACTCCAGCCTGGCAGATAGAGCCAGACACTATCTCTTAATAACAAAAACAAAAACAAAAAACACCGCCTATAAATGTGACAACTTCTTCAATTATATCTGTACCAGCGGTTCCCAACCACAGCAGTCTGGCAAGGTCTGGAGTCATCTTTCGGTTGTAACAACTGGAAGGAGAGCTGCTCCAGGCATCTTGTGGGTAAAGATCAATGATCTACTAAAGATCCTATCCTGTATGAGACAGCCCTTTACAAAAAAGAATTATGTATCCCAAAATGTCAATAGTACCAAGGTTAAGACACCCTGATACACACACACACACACACACACACACACACACACACACACACACACACACATATGCTGACTTAAAAAAAAAAAAAAGGGATACTCTTCTGTCATCTGTTTTCTACTTGATATGTCAAAATATCTTTTATGTTAAAAATACACTTCAACATCTTTAATAGCATTTAAATAAATGAGTTATTCTTGAGTATTTTAGAAATTTTGTAGCATCCTTACGTAAAGGCATGTGTATGTATGCAAAACTGAGATGTTTCATAAAATAACATGTATTGTTACTACCTATAATGCATTCTATTTTATCTTCCATCTTATTCCTTATTTTAAATGTCAGTTATTACTTAAGTTCATTTCATGGCCAACTAATGACTGTGACTTGGAATTTGAAAACCAATGCATTACAACTTCAGTTGTACTCTGATGGATTATTGTATTTACAGTACCGGCCAACTCTCGCTTCAGTACATTTTCTGAGCAAAGGGAATCATTGAAAAACAATGCAATTTTTTAGTGTGTTTCATTAAGTAACCTATAATTTATGTTCTGAACCAGTACATTTTAGAGTAAAAGGATTCCTATTAATAATTATTTCAGATATCAGGTATAAATTGGGAGTGCCTAGAAAAAATAGGATAAATGGTCAACCTATTAATAACTGAGATGGAAAGTGGTTATTTTCGTATTTTTCTCTATTTCCTCTTATATAATTCATTCCTCTATCATACCCAGATCTCTGCTATTTGGTGAATGTCTTATAATTTGCTAATGTAAGCTAGAATAGGGACCTCCAGATTCTACTCCCAGCCTCAAAACTAATTGTTTGACTTAGAACAGATCATTACATCTCCCTGGCTCTCAATTATCCCACCTATAAAAGAAGGTTTAATGATCTCCATGATTTCTTTCAACCTTAAAATTATATGACTTTTATGCTATAGGAAATGATATGTAAACAACTTTTAAAAGCTTAGAGTGTAAATGGGATAACTAAATTATAAAACATACTGGCCTTCACCAAAATACAATTTCTTAGAACTTTTAGAACATTTCAGTACAAATGCCTGCATAATACCCGGGCTGGGCTCAAAGAGCAAGCAGCCAGATTGCTAATAACGTTGGAGACCTGGGAAGTATTCCCTTCCTCTGTCTACCCAGCCACAATTCCATGAAAAGATAAGAGTACCCTGATGATAAGTAAGAGTAAGTTTGCCAGTTGAAACACAGAAAAACACCGAGAAGGAGAGAGAGAAAATGAGAGAGAGAAATGGAGAGTCTAGGATTGGAGAAAACTATGCAAAAAAGTTAAGTGAGAGGTTGACTTCACAATTTTGTTAGAAGTGGACCCTAAATAAAATCATGGCTGCTGAATAGATTAATAGTCATACTCATGTTGAATGACACATAGCACATAGAGTTGTTGTTTTGGAGTTTCAGGGTTTTTTTTTTTTTTTTTTGAGACAGGGTCTCTGTCACCCAGGCTGGAGAGCACTGGCATGATCATAGCTCATAGCACACACAGATTTTTTTGTTTTGTTTGTTTGTTCGTTTTGAGACAGGGTCTCACTCTGTCACCCAGGCTCCAACCTCAACCTCCTGGGCTCAAGTGATCCTCCTGCGTTAGCCTCCCAAGCAACTGAGACTACAAGTGTGTGCCACCATGCCCAGCTAATTTGTTTTTGTAGAGACGAGGTTTCTCTGTGTTGCCCGGACTGACCTTGAACTCCTTGGCTCAAGTGATCCTACCGCTTCGACCTCCCAAAGTGCTGGGATTATAGGCATGAGCCACTGTGCCAGGCCTAATACATAGAGTTTTAAGAGTTACTGACTATGGAGGGCATTTTTCATGTTTGTCACTGCCCAGGGTGTTTTTAAACAACCTTTCCTCACATTAAGAGCCCTTCTTCTGCCAGATAGGAGCCTGGATTCATTCTCCCAGGTACCTATGAAGCAATGTCCAGGATTCAACTGAGGCTCCATCCGTCAAACACACCCACTCACCCAGGATTTAAATCCTGCAATGAGTAACAGGAAGAAGCTGAAGTGTGGTCTATCTTGTGCCAGAGTCCCCAGCAATATCTATACAAACTGCTCTGTTCATATGCATTGGCAGGGGGATTGATGTCTCCCCTGGAGCCATCCCTTCTACAGTGTAGGGTTGTTCCAACTTGACTCTCTGAAGAGTTCTCTGAACTTTCAAAGATCATTTTATATATTTAAAGCTACTGAGAGAGAATGCTGTTGCTTGCAACTAAAAACTTTGACAGATTCAATATCTATAGTATGTTTGGTCTAGTAAAGTTGCATAAAGGAGATATGAGGTTAATTTTGTCCTAAAGGATAGAAGTCTCGTTTGAAGCAATGAAGACCCTATTCTGGACTTGAAATTTGGCAGAAGCAGGAGAGTCAGGAGTCTGGCCATGAGAAAGTGGAAACTGTGGAAGCAGAGTAGTGAGAATGAGCCAGCCACTAGAAGACTTTGAAACCCAAGCTTAGATGTGTGTTTTCATTGGAAGAGCAAGAATTAGCCCTAGTAGAGGTTTCCTTAAGTGTGAGGTGCTTAGAGCTACTTGTAGCATCAAAGACATGAACATTTTCAGGATTAAGGTTAAAACCTACCTTAATAGGTGGTCTCAATATTATCATCTCATTAGATTCCCAGAAAGATAAATCTAGAAAGAACCTCAAAAGAAGAAATCATAGTCTCTTAGGAATAAAGGGAAGATTGGGAAGAAAAAGGAGAGTAAATTAGAAAAAAAAAAATGGAATAAGCCTAAATAAGGCCAGGTGCAGTAGCTCATGCCTGTAATCCCAGAACATTGAGGGAATAAGGCGGGAGGATTGCTTGAGGCCAGGAGTTCAAGACAGGTCTGGACAACATACCAAGACCATGTCTCTGCAAAAACAAACAAACAAACAGAAACTTTAATCGAAGTCTTCTTTCTAAGGATATGGGAATAAAATAATAAGGCTAAATATAGTGAACTCTGTTGTGCAATTGGAATCTGTGCTTGAAATCATTAAGGTCAAGCTAATTACTTGCCTGTTTTAATAATTAATGGTTCATCACATGACTGATACTTATATCAGTCGTAACCATTACCGATTATTACCAGGATGCCTAAGTTAGGCATCCCACAATCTTGGTGATCGTATGTAGATTCTGCTTATACACAACGACAGTCACTGTGGATAGGAAAAATGGGATATATTATAGAAGAAAATATATTTCATATGTGAAATTTCATTCATTTGTTCTAAGACTGGTTTCTCAATTAATATTTACTTATTGATCATGGTATGTATAATTTTCACAAATGTTATACTTTCACATATATACTGAGATTTGGGGGGAATTGTGAAAAGGTAAAAAGTAAACTTGTTATCTCTACGACTATTAATGGTGCACCTGCAGGAGTTGTTCACAGATAAGGCAGGTTGTGGGTCATTGGTGTTTCTGTTTTGCAGCATGCAAAAGAAGTCCTTTCCCTTCCATTCATGAAAGCAAATTGCAGTGAATTAATGGGGAGGATTATATGGATAACTGTGAATTATATTTTAAAAAGAAATAATTCCTAAAGAACTTTAATGTATTACTGGCTAATCGCAATACACCAATGTGTATCATCTTTCCGTTGAAAACTGCTTTGCATTCCATTTCCCTTCAATTTCTTTACTGCATTTTAATTGAAAAATAGCAGTGATTCACTCAGGAAAATGCCCAACAAATACAATGAGAGAACATTTGAGAAAAGAAATACATGACAAATGATATGGTTAACTCTGTGTCCCCACCCAAGTCTTATGTTAAATTGTGATCCGAGTGTTGGAGGTGGGACCTGGTAGGAGGTGATTGGATCACGGGGGCAGATGTCCCACTTGCTGTTCTTGTGATAGTGAGTTCTCAGGGGATCCGGTTGTTTAAAAGTGTGTGGCATCTCCCACCTTTGCTCTCTCTACATGCTTGCATCCCCTTCACCTTCTTTCATGATTGTAAGTTTCCTGAGGCCTCTCACCCATGCTTCCTGAACACCCTGCAGAACTGTGAGTCAATTAAACCTCTGTTCTTCATAAATTACCCAGTCTCAGGTGGTTCTTTATGGCAGTGTGAGAATGGACTAATACAACAAGTCTAGCAAAATAGAGTAAAAATCAATAGCATATTAATTCTTTATTGTTATGTAACAAATCACCCCAAAACATAATGACTTAAAATGACAATACATATTTGTTGTCTCTTCAATTTTTACAGATCAGAAATTCAGAAAAGCTTGGCTTAGTGGTTCATGAGAACAGAGTCCGATGTCAGCAGCGGCTGCAGCCATTGGAAGGCTTGACTGGGGCAGGAGGTTCGGCTTCCAAGGTGGCTCACCCCAACAAGTGTTGGTTGTTGCTGGCTGTTGACACATGGGTTTTACCAGGACTGCCTGAGTGTTTTCATGGCATGGTGGCTTGCTTCCCTGAGAGCCAGGGATTCAAAAAGGAGCAATGCAAAATATTTAATGCCCTTCGTGACCTAGTCTTGGATGTCACACTACATCAGTTCCACCACGTGGGTCAGTTTTGACTCAGTGGGAGAGGAGGCTATACAAGAAAGTGAGGGGTAAGGGGAAAATGTAAGTGAATGCCATGAGGTAAAGATTATTGGGCGCCATCTTGGAGGCTAGCTATTATAAAAATAAGGAGAATAAACAGGGTGAATCCAGTCATAATGACTTAATTGTACATTTAAAAATAACTAAAAGAGTATAATTGGATTGTTGGTAACACAAAGGATAAATGCTTGAGGGGATAGTGTCCTCTTTTCCATGATGTGATTATTACACATCACATTGCATGCCTGTACCAAAATATCTCCTGTACTCTGTAAATATATATATGCCTACTACATACCCACAAAAATTAAAAATTAAAATAAAAAATAAGGGGAATACAATTAGAAGGGGAACAGGACTTTTCCTTTACATAATAATGGATGAAGGATATCTTAAGTCTGATATATTAGGGTTGCTCAGAAAAGTTGGGAGATACTACACAAAAGGTCTCAGGAACCTAGGACCTAGGTCTGGATAGAAAAGAAAGGTTGCCAAGAGTGGTGGCTCATGCCTGGAATCTCAGCACTTTGGGAGGCTGAGGTGGGAGGATTGCTTGAGGGTAAGAGTTCAAGACCAGCCTGGGCAATATAGTGAGACGCTGTCTCTACAAAAAATAATTTTAATTAGGCCGGGTGCAGTGGCACACATCTGTAATCCCAGCACTTTGGGAGGCCAAGGCCGAGGTCAAGAGATCGAGACCATCCTGGCCAACATGGCAAAACTCTGTCTCTACTAAAAATATAAAAATTAGCTGGGCATGGTGGCATGCCCCTGTAGTACCAGCTACTCAGGAGGCCGAGACAGGAGAATCGCTTGAACCCAGGAGGTGGAGGTTGCAGTGAGCCGAGATCGCACCACTGCACTCCAGCCAGGCGACAGAGCAAGACTCTGTCTCAAACAAACAAACAAACACACACACACATTTAAAGTTAGCTGAGCATGGTGGTGCGCATCTGTAGTCTCAGCTACTCAGGAGCCTGAGGTGAGAGGATTGCATGAGCCCAGGAGGCAGAGGTTGCAGTGAGCTAATGTCACACCACTGGACTCCAGCCTGGGTGATAGATTGAGACCCTGTCTCAAAACAAATGAAAAGAAAACAAAGGGTGATGGCCCCCAGGAAAGGCTAGTTCCTTGGGATATATTTTGGGAAAGTGGAGGGTGGAGGAGAAATAGCTGAAGGGAAGGCAAGGTAGGATTTGGACCAGGCTCTGTTTGTTTGTTGGTTTGAGACAGAGCCTTGCTCTGTCGCTCAGGTTGGAGTGCAGTGGCGCGATCTCAGCTCACTGTAACCTCTGCCTCCTGGGTTCAAGCAATTCTCCTGCCTCAGCTTTCCGAGTAGTAGCTGGTACTAAAGGCGCCCGCCACTGCACCTGGCTATTTTTTTTTTTTTTTTTTTTTTTTTTTTTTTTGTTTTTAGTAGAGACAGGGTTTCACTGTGTTTGTCAGGATGGCCTCGAGCTGCTGACCTTGTGATCCGCCTGCCTCCACCTCCCAAAGTGCTGGGATTACAGGCATAAGCCACTGCGCCTAGCCAATGGACCAGGTTCTTCTTCAAAGCTTAGATCCCAATGGGATGCTTCAAATTTCCTAGATACTCTTCCTTTATGTCTTCAAGTTCATTTCGCCAAAATAGAAGGAGATTCAGGGGCCGGCCCTTCAGTACTACTCAGATACTACTGAATAGTAAAATATGAACTAGTAAAACTTGTGAATACATCTTAAGGAATGTGGCACAGAATGAAGAACCACAGCTTAACTGGCACCACAAGGCTGTTCCTTACGCCAGGTTGCATTTTTACAACCTCTGGAAACAAGAATACTATGAACAACATCAGCGCTACCATTGCATAAAGATAGGTAGGGAAGAACTAACTACTATTGAGCGCTTAATATGCTCCAGGCGCTGGGCTAGATGGTTTCTACAAACTGATCATTTGATACAATTCTCCACCCTCCACACTTCTTCTCTTCTCCCTTTCCTTTCTTTCCTTTCCTTTCCTTTTTCCTTTCCTTTCCTTTCCTTTATCCTTTCCTTTTTCCTTTCCTTTTTCCTTTCCCCTTTCCCTTTCCTTTTCCCTTTTCCATTTCCCTTTTCCTTTTCCTTTCCTTTCCTTTCCTGAGACAGGGTCTCTCTCTGCCACTCAGCCTGGAATGCAGTGGTGAACAATTATCAAACCCTGCCACCTTTAACTACTCTGACCAGTTTCCACTATTTCAAAATGTGCAGCCTGGGCAACATGGTGAGACCTCATCTCTACAAAAAAATATTTAAAACATTAGCCAGGTGTGGTGGCCGTACCTGCAGCCCTCGCTACTCAGGAAACTGAGGCAGGAGGATCACCTGAGCCCCAGAGGTCAAGGCTGCAGTGAGCTAGGATTGCACCCGTGCATTCCAGTCTGGGTGACACAGTGAGACCATGTCTCAAAAAGGAAAAAAAAAGTCCCCAGAAGTGATTATAATTTGTAGGTCATACCTTTTAAAGGAGTTTCTTCCACTTTCTTATATTTTCCCCATACCCAGCAGACAGGAACATTGTTTGTGGTGTTGAATCAGCTTCGATAATGTAGATAAGAAACATAATTTATGACATGGAAAAACCCAAGTCTGCAGATGACCACATGAAGTGGCCTACTTATAAGTTCTCACATGAACTTTTAAGTGAGAGAGACATAAATTAAGGTGTTTGATTTAAGCCATTCTTCTTTGATCTGCATTACAGAAGCTAAACTCTAATACATGAACTTGTCAAAGATCACGCAGTAACAAGGGGCAGTCCTGACGTATCCTTGCTTTCCAAGTTCTACTCTATCACCTCCCGCCATACACCTTGACAAGGAGATGTACTTGCCAAAAAAAAAAAAGAGTATTATTTTGGCTCCCAATATTCTTATATATTCAGTTTAATAAATATCTGAAAATGATAGTTCGTTCTGTCAATTTCATATCCTATAGAGTGGAGAACCAAAACTATGCTTCTTCCAATGTTTTAATACAATAAATCCCCATTACGCTAAATGTTAAACAGTTTAGATTTGAGTTCTGCTTATGCACTCTTTTGAGGTTCTGACTCATATTTTTTCTTTCTCCCAATCTCTCTCTCCCTCTCTCTCTTTTTGAAACAGGGTCTCACTCTGTTGCGTAAGCTGGGGTGCAGTGGCACGATCGTGACTCACTGCAGCCTCAATCTCGTGGGTTCTCAAGTGACTCTCCCATCTCAGCCTCCTGAGTAGCTGAGATTATAGGTGCACACCGCCATAGCCAGTTAATTTTGAAATTGTTTTTTTTTTTTTGAGACGGAGTCTCGCTCTGTCGCCCAGGCTGGAGTGCAGTGGCCGGATCTCCGCTCGCTGCAAGCTCCGCCTCGCGGGTTTACACCATTCTCCTGCCTCAGCCTCCCAAGTAGCTGGGACTACAGGCGCCCGCCACCTCTCCTGGCTAGTTTTTTTGTATTTTTTAGTAGAGACAGGGTTTCACCGTGTTAGCCAGGATGGTCTCGATCTCCTGACCTCGTGATCTGCCCGTCTCAGCCTCCCAAAGTGCTGGGATTACAGGCTTGAGCCACTGCGCCGGGCCTAATTTTGAAGTTTTTTGTTGAGATGAGGTCTCACTATGTTGCCTAGGCTGGTCTTGAACTCCTGGGCTCATGTGATTCTCCTGCCTCGGTTTTCCAAAGCAGTGAGATTACAGTTGTGAGCCACTGTGCCCAGTCATGATTCATCTTCTGTGCAACACAATCTATTTGTGGGATGTAAAATTTGTTGATTGTTTTCAAATGCAGTGTTCTCTGCGTATATTTTTCTTGTAACCTTATACATATGATTACCATCATGCCATCTTTATATAACTCTTCCTATTCATACTGAAACCAAAAACATATACAGCTGATAAGGCTGGACATGGTGGTTCATGTCCACAATCCCAGCACTTTGGGAGGCCTAGGCGGGTGGGTCACGATGTCAGGAGTTCGAGATCAGCCTGGCCAACATAGTGAAACCCCGTCTCTACTAAAAATTAAAAAAATTAGCCAGGCGTGGTGGCGGGCGCTGGTTATCCCAGCCACTCAGGAGGCAGGAGAATGGTTTGAACCCGGGAGGCGGAGGTTGCAGTGAACCGAGATTGCACCATTACACTCCTGCCTGGGCAACAGAGCAAGACTCCATCTCAAAAACAAACAAACAACAACAACAACAACAACAAAACATATACAGCTGATATTCAGCTAATAGCTACTGGTATAGTCATACAGATTGGAAATAAAATATTGAAATACTTCCATATTCCTTGGTGAACAGCCAACATCCTATGGCTTCCAAGGTTCCCAGATGTCCTTATGCCTGTATGGTCCCTCTCTTAGATCTCTGAATCTACACAGCACCCAGAAACCAGCAGGGAGCCTCCAGCTCCATGACCTGAATTCATTCAGATATTCATAAATATTAAAAATATTTAATATCATTTCTGGGAGCATATCTAGCCTGTGGCTTGCAAAGTAACTTTATGAGAATTTCCATAGCTAATCATTTCAATAATACCTTTGAAGAAGCTATCAGTAAAAGCTATCCTTCTGATAGTTTTATGTCTTTCCAAAACCTTTATGTATACCTTCGTGACTTAAGGTAAACATTTGTAGTATTTTTTTTCTTTCTTTTTTTTTTTTGAAACGGAGTCTCACTCTATTTCCCAGGCTGGAATGCAGTGGCATGATCTCGGCTCACTGCAACTTCTGCCTTCCAGGCTCGAGCGATTCTCGTGCCTCAGCCTCCCAAGTAGCTAGAACTACAGGTGTGCACAAACAAGCCCAGCCAATTTTTGTATTTTTAGTAGAGATGGGGTTTCACCATGTTGGCCAGGCTGGTCTCGAAATCCTGACCTCAGGTGATCTGCCCACCTTGGCCTCCCAAAGTGCTGGGATTACAGCCATGAGCCACTACGNTTTTTTTTGAAACGGAGTCTCACTCTATTTCCCAGGCTGGAATGCAGTGGCATGATCTCGGCTCACTGCAACTTCTGCCTTCCAGGCTCGAGCGATTCTCGTGCCTCAGCCTCCCAAGTAGCTAGAACTACAGGTGTGCACAAACAAGCCCAGCCAATTTTGTATTTTAGTAGAGATGGGGTTTCACCATGTTGGCCAGGCTGGTCTCGAAATCCTGACCTCAGGTGATCTGCCCACCTTGGCCTCCCAAAGTGCTGGGATTACAGCCATGAGCCACTACGCCTGGCCCATTTGTAATATTCTTCCAAGGACTTTCCACTGAATCCCCACTAACCTCAGTACACACACACACACACACACACACAATTATTAAGCTGACATAGTTATTTCCCTGCATAAATCAAAATCATAAACATAAATCAAACCTACTTACTATAGTTTAACCATTTTTTTCCAAATAATTCTATGTTCCCAGAATGAAAAATGCCCTGTTTGTTTACATTGTCAAATCATCATCTCTTTAGCCAACGTTCACACTTCATATAAGCCATACTTGTGCTGGTAATTATGGAGCAAAGCTCTATTTAAGCAAACAAAAATGTTCCTCTCTTCTGCTTTCTATTTTAATTTATAAAGCTTTTGTTGTCAGCCACAGTGATCTTACTTGAAAAATATGTTACAAAGTGTATGATGTAAAACATTTAGCAAATTATTTGGCATTTTCTTTACAAGGGAATGTTAGCAATCATTATTGTTATTATCATCATTATTATTATATCTCTTAAGTGCAAATCTCGTACTGTTATCCTTCTGCTTAAGATCCTATGTGACTCTGTCACCCAGGCTGGAGTGCAGAGATGCGATTATAGCTCACTGCAGCCTGGAACTTCTGGGCTCTGGAGTTGATCCACCTCAGCCTCCCGGGTAGCTGGGACCATGGGCAGCATGAGGAGCCACCGTGCCAGGCGCCATTGCTTTTCTTAATGCAGTTTGCAGTGCCCTTGGCGACTAGGTCCCAGCTTCCTGTTTAGCCCTCTTCTCTCAGCACTCAACTGTGTGTCTCCCCTTTATCTTCCACTCATAGGAAACAACATTATTCCCCCTAAATAGGCCCTGTCTCTTTAATCTCTAGGCTTTTGTACATACTGTTTCCTTTGCTTGGACGTTCTTCATCTGGGTAATGCCTGTTCACCCATAAGGTCTCAATTTCAATGATGCCGCTTCCTTGCAAGTCTGCCTCCCATCTGTATTTATAACAGCCTGTGCTTAACAGTCCATGAATGCACCAAGTGTTATAAATGCATCATGCAGTTACTTGCCCATTTCCTAGATTACAGACTGTTCAGGTAAGGAAATGATGGTTATCTTTTCCCTGTTGAATCTTCATTTAGGCTTTCCGTTAGTACAGTGATTGTTAAATAAATCAACATTTAAATCATATAAATCAACGAACTTGCGCTTTCTCATAAGAACAATACATTATCTCAGTTTGAGGAAGTTTACATAAGACTCAAATCAAAACAAATATGCAATTACTATGTGTAAATATATGAATGCCTCTTACATCTTTATTTTCATTTCAGAGCCTACAAAATGGCGAAAAGGATATTTATTCAATTGTATTGAATTTTGAGGGCTGGAACAAAGACATGATTATACATGTACAAAAGGCAAATAAACCTTGGGACACCAAAATCACTGAACTAAAGGGAAAGGTCAAGCTGGCAACTGCTTAGGGCAAACCTGCCTCCCTTTCTATTCAAAGTCATCCCTCTGCTCACTGAGATAAATGCATATCTAATTGCTTCCTTTGGAAAGTCTAATTAGAAATTCAAGATAATGCAAACACTTTTCTCTTATTTACCCTATGCTGTCCTGCCTTTGCTTTGAGTTGTCCCACCTTTCTGGACCTAACCAAGGTTCACCTTACGTATATTAATTGATGTCTCAAATCTCCCTAGAATCTATAAAACCAAGCTATGCCCTGACCACCTTGGGCACATATCGTCAGGCCCTCCTGAGGCTGTGTCATGGGCGTGTGTCCTTAACATTGGCAAAATAAACTTTCTTTCTTTCTTTTTTTTGAGGCAGAGTCTTACTCTGTCACCCGGGCTGGAGTGCAGTGGTGCAATCTCGGCTCACTGCAACCTCCACCTCCCAAGTTCAAGTGATTCTTGTGCCTGAGCCTCCCGAGTAGCTAGGACTACAGGTGTGCACCACCACACCCGGCTAATTTTTTAATTTTTAGTAGAGGCGGGGTTTTGCCACGTTGGCCAGACTGGTCTCGAACTCCTGGTCTCAAGTGGCCTCCCCACCTTGGCCTCCCAAAGTGCTGGGATTACAGGCGTGAGCCACTGCACCTGGCCGGATTCAAAGATTTTCTGGTTGGCAACTGGTTGAAAGAGTCACTATCTAAAGACCTGGGATCAATAGAAAGGAGTATCTGGGTTAAGATGAGGGGTTGTGGAGATCAAGATTTTATAATACAGAGGAAGCCCCCAGGCAGCAGGCTTCAGAGCTCTTATCACACCTACAAAGGTGCCAGACTGTTAGTTAATTATCTTCTGGATCGGGGAAAAAATCCAGAAAGGGAAGGGGTTCTCTACAGGATGTAGACTTTTCCCCACAAGAGACAGCTTTGCAGGGCCATTTCAAAATATGTCAAAGAAATATATTTTGGGGTAAAATATTTCAGTTTCTTTCAGGGCCTGCTATCTGTCCTGTGATGCTAAACTGGAGTCAAGTTGGAATTTGCTATCTTATTGCTATAAAGAGTCTGCTTTGTCAGTCTTACGATCTCTGTTTTAACATTAATGCTGGTCAGTCATGCCTGAATTCCAAAGGGAGGAGGGTGTCATGAGACATGTTTGACTCTCTGCCATCATGACCTGAATAAGTTTTTTAGGTTTCTTTGGAATGCCCTTGACCTAGAGACAGGGCCCATCAGTTGGTTAGGAGGCTCCGAATTTTATTTTTGGTTTACAATTATAATTAATTTTTAGTAGTACAGTAATAGACATCAAGTTACATAAACTTGATGTTCTTTCTTCACTAAGTACATCTTCAACAAATGTATTTGAGATTTTTTAATGCCCAGCTTATGAATGATATATTATTATATTATTTATTTATTTTAGAGACAGGGTCTTGCTCTGCCACCCAGGCTGGAGTACACTGGCATGATCTTGGCTCACTGCAGCCTCCAACTCCTGGGCTCAAGTGATCCTCCTACCTCAGCCTCCCAAGTAGCTGGGACTACAGGTGCGTGCCATCACGCTGGTGAAGTTTTGTATTTTTTTGTGGATATGGGGTTTTGCTGTGTTACAGCCAAGGCTGGTCTCAAACTCCTGGACTCAAGCAATCTGCCCACCACAGCCTCAAAAAGTGCTGGGATTATAGATGTGACCCACCATGCCTGGCCTGAATTATATAACTTTTTAAAAAGATCATCCATAGTTAGTTTCTCTCTTTCCTAAATATTATAATCATAGTATCCCTAATTAATTTTGTTATTAATAAAGTAACCTTTTTTAAATGTATCTTGTCATAGGGGAGAGACAAATATTTGTAGGTACGTTTAGAACTACATGGGACAGATAAATAAGGAGGTGGAAATGGACTATTACACTGAAAAAATAAAATAAAATAAAATGAATAGGAAGGGTTGCAAGTAAGGATGCTGAAGTTTGAGGAATAAGAGGAGAATCAGATTAGTAATTAGTATGATTAACTGCATCATATCTAATTTAGAAATCTTTAAATTAGCTTATATATACTATATATGCCTGGTTATGTTTCTATTCTTTGGTGGTAAAAATTGTTCAGTGTCCTTGATTTAAAAAAAAAAAAAGTTACAAGTACTCAAATAAAGATTTAGTTCAAAATTAAAGCATAAAAAAGAGAAAAGGGACCTCAGCCTTCTGATAATGTTTTTGGACCAAAGATCTACAATATTTTCACAGGTAGAAAATTGAATACATTTCGTGTTACAAATAAAGGAGTCTTGCTGTTTTTAGATTGTGTGCCTCCACACTGCACTCTGAGCTCCTAATTTCTAAAGGAATCCAAGGCTTTAGAGCAGGTGAATTTATCAGTACTACTTGTTTTTGGAGAAAAAGAGGTATAAGGAAGTGGAAATGAACTATTAGACTGCCTACCTGAAAAAATAAAATAAATAGGAAGGGTTGCAAGTAAGGATGCTGAAGTTTGAGGAATAAGAAGAGAGTCAGATCTGCAGATGTGGTCTGAAGCTGGACCGAAGAGGTGGAGTTGCCAGGAATAATAAGGAGTGTCAAAAGAATACATTACTAAGTGAAAAGGAAGTCCACAGAATGGGAGAAAATGTTTGCAGACTAAATTTGATAAGGGACTTATCCAAAATGTATAAAGAACTCTTACAACTCAAAAAGAAGATTGCTGGGCAAAGTAGCTTGCACCCATAGTCCCTGCCCATTGGGAGGCCAAGGTGGGCGGATCTCTTGAGCCCAGGAGTTTAAAACCAGCCTAGGCAACATAGTGAGATCACATCTTTACAAAAATATATAAAAATTAGCCCGGTGTGATGGTACTTGCCTGTAGTCCCAGCTACTTGGCGGAGCTGAGGTGGGAGGATTGCTTGAGCCCAGATGTGAGAAACTACCCTGAGCAATATGGTGTGACTCCATCTCTACAAAAAATAAAGCAGTGTAGCCAGACATAGTGGCACAAGCTTGTAGTCCCAGCTATTTGGGAAGCTGAAGTGGGAGGATCACCTGAGCCCAGAGAGGTTGAGGCTATAATGAGTTGTGATAGTGCCACCGCACTCCAGCCAGGGCAACAGAGTGAGACCCTGTCTCAAAAGACACACAAAAGCAAACAAACAAAAACCAAAAGGCAACCCAATTTTAAAATAGGCAAAATATCTTAAGAAGCATTTTTACAAAGGAAATCTAGGAGTGGCTAATATGCACATGAAAAGGTGCTCAGCACCATTAATCTCTATGAAAATGTGAAGAAAAACCAGAAGCTACTGTATCTTACCCATTCAACTGCCTATAATCAAAGCCCATAATTAAAAGTCTATAGAAAGGGAAAGTAGGTTAGTTGTTGCCTGGGGCTGGGGAATGGGAAAGTTGGGGGAAATGGAAAGTGACTTCTAATGAGTACAGGTTTCTTTTTGGGACAATAAAACTGTTCTAAAATTGCTTATGGTGGT
Source organism: Rhinopithecus bieti (assembly GCF_001698545.2). Lineage (NCBI taxonomy): Eukaryota > Metazoa > Chordata > Mammalia > Primates > Cercopithecidae > Rhinopithecus > Rhinopithecus bieti. Next base: position 305,320 of record NW_016804262.1, read on the forward strand.
GGTTGATAATTCTGTGAACATATTAAACACCTTTAGTGGGTGAATTGTATGGTATGTGAATTATGTCTCAATAAAGTTTAAGAAATAAGACAATAACAAGTGCTGGCCAGTATATAAAGAAATTAGAACTCTCATACAGTACAGGTGGGAATGCGAAGTGGTGCAGCCACTTTGGAAAACAATTTGGTAGTTCCTCAAAAGGATAAATAGAAAGCTACCATATGACATTAGAATTTTTTTTTTTTTTTTTTTTTTTTTTT
>NW_016804262.1:309030-399006 GCF_001698545.2 Rhinopithecus bieti
TTTTTTTTTTTTTTTTTTTTTGAGAGGAGGTCTCATTATATTGCCCAGGCTGGAGTGCAGTATAACTCACTGCAGCCTTCACCTCCCAGGCTCAAGCAGTTCTCTCACCTGAGTCTCCCAAGTAGCCTGGACCACAGGTGCAAGCCACATGCTTGGCTATTTTTTAAAGCATTTGTGGAGACAAGGCCTTGCTGTATTTCTCAGGCTGATCTCAAACTTCTGGGCTCAAGTGATTCTCCTGCCTCAACCTCCCAAAGTGCTAGGGTTACAGGCCACCATGCCCCACCAAGGACATACTCTTAATTGGTGTGTCATACCTACTGCCTTTTTCAGTCTAAAGACTTTCCTGGGAAGAAAGTAAATTCCACTTGGTCTCATGAATACATCTTGAGATCTATTCTCAAGATCTATTGTGATGAAGATGAATCTAATTCATGTCAATTCTGAAGATCTTTTAGTGCTTTTTCTGAGTGAAATTTCTAGGACCCATTTGAAAACCTTGTCAGTTAAAAGGAGAGTGTATTAATCTATAAATATTGTATTTATCCAGTTGAGAGAGATCAATCATTAATTGTTTGAATACCTAAGTGAGCTGTAGTAAGCATATTTGTGAAGATTAGAAAGTGAGGTCTTAGCCGGGCGCGGTGGCTCAAGCCTGTAATCCCAGCACTTTGGGAGGCCGAGACGGGCGGATCACGAGGTCAGGAGATTGAGACCATCCTGCCTAACACGGTGAAACCCCGTCTCTACTAAAAAATACAAAACTAGCCGGGCGAGGTGGCGGGCGCCTGTAGTCCCAGCTACTCGGGAGGCTGAGGCAGGAGAACGGCGTAAACCCGGGAGGCGGAGCTTGCAGTGAGCTGAGATCCGGCCACTGCACTCCAGCCTGGGCGACAGAGCGAGACTCCGTCTCAAAAAAAAAAAAAGAAAGTGGGGTCTTGGGCTAGTCATGGTGGCTCATACCTGTAATCCCAGCCCTTTGAGAGGCTGAGGCAGGAGGATTGCTTGAGCCCAGGAGTTCAAGACCAGCCTGGGCAACATCATGAGACCCTGTCTCAAGAAAAAGAACTTTACAAAAAAGAAAGTGGGATTTTAATACATAAAGTTCTTAGCATGCTAGAGTTTCAACAACCCACATTTTATCAAGCTAACACATAATTAACATCACACAAAAGCATAGAGTGACTTAAATTTTAGTGCACAATAATAGCAGTGAACTGTGCTGAAGTGTCTGTATATTACTTACATTTAAATTACACCACTGATAATGAAGTTTTGCATGCCAAACCATCTTAAGAAAAACCCCTGTAAGAACCTTACCATTTGGGATCTAGTTTGACACTTACGATCACTTCACTCCCAGTATATAGGCAATACCACTGAGTTCAGAGATGTTTTGTAACTTTAAAATTGTTTATATTTCTCCTCATTTTATAACTTATAACTAAGAGTTTTGCATATATAATCTGTGTGTGTGTGTGTGTGTGTGTGTGTGTTTTGTTTTTGGGATAAGAGCTTGTTCTGTCACTCAGGTAGGAGTGTAGTGGTGTGATCATGACTCACTGCAACCTCTACCTCCTGGACTCAAGCAATCCTCCCCTCTCAGCATTCTGAATAACCAGGAATACAGGTATGCACCACCATGCCTTGCTAATTTTTTAATTTTTTTGTAGAGATGAGGTCTGAGTTGCCCAGGTTGGTCTTGAACTCCTGGGTTCAAGCGATTCTTCTGTCTTGGCCTCCTAAAGTGCTGGGATTACAGGTGTGAGCCACTGTGCCCAGCCTTAATAAATTTCTACATCCACAGGCATGATAAAAGTGAAAATGGAGATTGACTTGCTGACACATTGGTGTCAGTGCTGTTGAAGCTTGTGCATAAGCAGCAGTTCCCACCAGGAGACCAGGATGAGAGAAATGGAGATTTAGAGCTATTTTTAATATTTTCAAAAGATGAATGAAACCATAGTTTCATAAGGTTATACAAATTAGTTAAATACCAATTCTTTTGCTTGGAATATGTTAACAGTGTGGTTATCACTCTGGTAATTCACTATGACCTCTCCAGAAAGGCATTCATTCATCTTTCTTGGGGCAATGCTCAGTGTGTACCAAGCATACGGTAGGGAGTAAACAGTTATTTCGTGCAGTGACTGCATGCCAACGGATGCTCTCATTGGCTGCTGATAACATCATAGAGACGTCTGGGATTTATTAGATCAACCAGATGGTTAGAGTGTTATGACATGCTAGTGTTTTAACAACCCAAGTTTTATCAATTTAACATACAATTAACGTCATACATAAGCATCAAGAGACTTAAATTTTAGTGGGCAATAATAGTTGTGAATGGTCCTAAATTGCCTGTATATTACCTACATCCTTGCTTGTTGGTATCAACTAACATTTTATTTATTTGCATGACATTAAAACAATGACACTGATATGTGCAATTTTAACAATATTTATTTATGTATTTTGAAACCGGCTTATGAGACTGGCTAATTTTTTTTTTTTTTTTTGTATTTTTGGTAGAGATGGGGTTTCACCATGTTTTCAAGGCTGATATCAAACTCCTGGGCTCAAGCAATCCACCTGCTTCAGCCTCTTAAAGTTCTAGGATTACAGGTGTGAGCCACCATGCCCAGTCTGATATGTGCAATTTTTATATTGTTAAATTTTGATAAGGGATAAAAGACTACACATTGAGTGCAAGGTACTCTGCCCAGGTGATGGGTGCACCAAAATCCCAGAAATCACCACTAAAGAACTTAATCATGTAACCAAACATGACTTGTTCCTCAAAAACCTATTAAAATAAGAAAGAAAGAATGAAGGGAAAAAAGCAATTAAAAAGCTTTTGATAATTATTTTACCTGATAAATGGATGGCTTGATTTTGCAAGAGAAAAAAGAGATACACAATTGAAAGAAATGCCTTCCAATATATGCATTTTAGCCAGAAGGACTCTTTCAAAGGAGTCCAATTCACTGGGAAAGCTAATGAAAGGAATTTCCACCAAGGATGGAAAAGGAGCCTTTGGTGGTGAAAGGTGGTGAAAATCCAGGGGTAGAAGGGGAAAAAAAAACATATATATATATATATAACACACACACACAACACACAACGCCACATATGAACACACACATATAGATACACACTTATATATAACATATCCTCTATATATACATAAAAAACCAACACACACACAACACAACAACACAACACACACAACAGAAATATACCATTCCCTTTCGTCCCTCCCCTCTACCCTACCGCCCTTTCCCACCTAACGCAAGTTGAATGCAGCTTACCAGGGGTTCTCTGAAACCAAGCATACAAATAAGGAGGAAATCCTTGTTTCCTGTGCCATTCTATCAAGTAGGTGGAGGTCCCTAAAGATTGGGAAAAGGTGATGCAATACTGCAAGGTTAGGACTCCTGCATGTCCTGGTCCTCTCACCAAATACCTTCAAAAATTCTTTTTAACATCTAAAGTACTTGCATTCTCTGAAATCTCTAAAACGGAAATACTGGAGCCTAACTTTCCAAATACTGGGCTTAAACTCAATTGGGGAAAAGGAATCTGCTTTGAAATAAAAAGCCAGTTTATTTTCTCTCTTCTGTTTTTTTAAGAAAAACAATTTTTTTTTTTTTTTTTTTTTTTTTTTTTTGAAAAAGCTCACTCCAGGCTGGTCTCAAACTCCTGGGCTCAAGCAATCCACCTGCCTCTGCTTCCCAAAGTGCTAGGATTACAGGAATGAGCCACCACCCCAGCCTAATTTATATTTATCTATATTTATATTTGTCTATATTTTTCAAAGTTTCCAAATACCAAATTACAAATACCAAAATATGTAGGTATTGCCTTTGTCATCAGAGAGCAAAACAAGAAAACTTATTTTTAAAATGATATACTATAGAACAGGGAAATAGGCAAACATCTTCACAGCAGTTTGGGAACAGTTGAAATCCAAACTTTAGAGGCCAAATTGTCATTGCCACTAAGAGTAACGTTACAGTAAGATTAAGTATGGTTTACAAAGTGCTTTTATGTACCTTTTCCAGTGTACATTAATAGTTACAAGAGGCATGTTCCTCCCCACAGCCAGATTACTATCTAAATGCTGGTTTCCTGGATATGTAAGAGAGATGTGAGGAAACCAGGGAATATGAATTTCCCCTGACATGGTTTGGGTTTGTGTCCCCACTGAAATCTCACATGGAATTATAATCCCCAGTGTTGGAGGAGGGGCCTAGTGGGAGGTGATTGAATCATGGGAGACTCTCCATTGCTGTTCTTGAGATAGTGAGTTCTCACGAGATCTGGTTGTTTAAAAGTGTGCGGCACTGACGGGCACGGTGGCTCACGCCTGTAATCCCAGCACTTTGGGAGGCCAAGGCGGATGGATCACGAGGTCAGGAGATGGAGACCATCCTGGCTAACACAGTGAAACCCCGTCTGTACTAAAAATACAAAAAATTATCCGGGCGTGGTGGCAGGCGCCTGTAGTCCCAGCTACTTGGGAGGCTGAGGCAGGAGAATGGCGTGAACACGGGAGGTGGAGCTTGCAGTGAGCCGAGGTCGTGCCACTGCACTCCAGCCTGGGTGACAGAGCGAGATTCCACCTCAAAAATAAATAAATAAATAAGTAAAAATAAAAATAAAAGTGTGCAGCACCTTCCACTTTGCCCTCTTCCTCCTTCTCAAGCAGTGTAAGACGTGCTAGCTTCCCCTTCGTCTTCCACCATGATTGTAAGTTTCCTGAGGCCTCCCCAGTCATGCTTCCTGTATAGCTTGTGGAACTGAGTCGATTAAACGTCTTTTTTTTTTTTTAATTACCCAGTCTCAGGTAGTTCTTTACAGCAATGCAAGAACAGACTAATACACCCCTCATATTCATTTATTTATTCAGAAAACCTTGAACATTTACCATATTCCAGATAAAGTTATGAACTTCGAATAAAGTAGAGAACAGGATAGACATGGTCTCTGTTCTCTGAAAGGTTACCTGCTAGTTGAGCGGTTGCAAGGAAAAGTAAACACATAAAATAATTGTAACATCTATTACATGCTATGAGGAGGTCAGTTCCCTCCAGCCAAAGACCACCAGGAACACACCTGTAGTTAAAGAAGTTGGATTATTGCTCGTTGCATCAAGAACACACACCATATAGAATTGTAGGTTGTGTCACTAAGAGGGTGTTGGAAAGAATCTGGTTGGAAGAAGCGAGCTGGATGATTTTGGAGGAAGGCCTAAGGTCGTGGTGGTTTGCCCTAAATTAGATAACTGTCAGAAAGAGGGGACAGTTCTATGACTGGGCATAGAAGCAGCAGTCACTTATTTTTATTTATTTTATTTTATTGTTATTATTTTTAGAGTCAGGGTCTTGCTCTGTCACCCAGACTGCAGTGCAGTGATGTGATCATAACTCACTGTGGCCTCAAAGTCCTAGGCTCAAGCAATTCTCCCACCTCAGCCTCCTGAGTAGATGGGACCACAGACACCATTCCCAGCTGCAGTCACTCATTTAACAAGAGAAGAGAAAAAGTCTGGTATTTTGTGGGTCGTACAGTGGCCTTGCTTTTGTAAGTGCTTAAACAAACTTATGAAATAGGCTTATTTTGTCTCATTCTGTCATGGTCTCAGGATAACCTTGTCAGAGTTTGCTATCTGTGAGATCATCTATGTCGAAGAGCAGGGAAACAGAGCCCAGCTGTTGCTGCCAGGACGGCTTCTGAAAGCCAGGGACTCCTCTTTGTATAAAGCTCCTCCCTTATAGCTGATGCTAATTTTTTTTTTTTTTTTTTTTTTTTTTTGAGACAGGATCTCATCCTGTCACCCAGGCTGGAGTGCAATGGTGCTATTACAGCTCACAGCAGCCTCAGCCTCCAAAACTGAAGGGATCCTCTCATCTCAGCCCCACAAGTAACTGGGACTGCAGATGTGCACCACCACACCCAGCTAATTTTTGTATTTTTGATAGAGGCGGAATCTCACTATGCTGTCCATGCTGGTCTCGAACTCCTGGGCTCAAGACATCCTCCTGCCTTGGCCTCCCAAAGTGCTTGGATTACAGACACGAGCCACTGCTCCCAGTCCTATTTTATGTTATTTTTTCCTGTGATTCAGAATCAGTTGTGACTAGGCATGGTGGATCGCTTGAGCCTAGGAGTTCAAGACAAAAAATAATAATAATTAGCCCAGGCTGGTGGCATGTACCTGTGGTCCCAGTTACTCGGGAGGCTGAGGTGGGAGGGTTGCTTGAGCCTGGGAGATGGAGGCTGCAGTGAGCTGTGATTGCACCACTGCATTCCAGTGTGGGCAATAGAGCAAGACCCTGTCTCAAAAAAAATAAATAAAAACAACAACAAAAAAAAACAAAAGCAACAGACAAACAAAACAAAACAAACACAAATAAAATAAGTGAAATAAAGTCCTTCTCTCTCAGCCAAGCTGTGACATTCCCTTCTGTACCTGACAAGACAATACTTGCATGTTTAGTGACTGAGCATTTGCTCTATGTAAGTAGTCAATAAGTAGTTTTGAGGATCATCTATTTATAGCTAACAGTAACACAGGCCCCAGATGCTCCCAATAAACAGAAGCAAATGCCAGTCCTGTGACTAGAGATGATGACAGTTATGATATTGGCAGCAGTTGGAAATGATGGTTTTGAAAACAGTAAAAAAATCACGAAGTATGTTCTATTTTTTTCATCCCCTCACCCTACCTGAATTCACTGCCTGCAGCTTTCTATTGTAATTCGAAACAACTATATTAGGAATATGTTTGTGTGCTGTAGATGCTGTCTTGAATACCATGGCAACTGCGTGCTCTTAGAGTCAAACATTTTGTCTAGATTATACATTTAGAATTTTTAAAAATTATATTTAGAAACAATGGGTATATTTCTGTAATAGCTTTAGACGTGGAATTCTTGCTCAGAGACAGATAAAGTTAAGCTTCAGTGAAAGAAGGGTGGGAGATCAGGAACTGACAATGCTCAGGAGGAAAAGCTTAGTTTCCAGTAATGGAAGGCTTGCAAACCTTCTTTTTTCTTGTAATCTCAACACTTTGAGAGGTCGAGGCGGGAAGATCGCTTGAACCCAGGAGTTCAAGACCAGTCTGGGCAACATAGTGAGACTCTGCCTCCACAAAATAAATAAACAAATAAATTAGTCAAGTGGGATAGTACAAACCTGAAGTCCCAACCACTCAGGAGGGTGAGGTGGGAGGATCCCTTGAGCTTTGGAGGTCAAGGCTGCAGTGAGCCGAGATTGCACCACTGCTCTCCAGCCTGGGTAACAGAGTGAAACTCTGTCTCAAAAAATATATACATTTTTTATAGGAATAGGGTCTTGCTATGTTGCCCAGGCTGGTCTCAAACTCCTGAGCTCAAGTGATCCTCCCACCTCAGCCTCCCAAGTAGCTGGGAGTGCAGTTGTGCACTACTGCACCTAGTTCACAATCATCCTCTTGTTGGCAGGTACACACTTCCAATGTATACAAGTATAGAGAGGAATGGAAAAACAACTGGCTTGTGAGTCAGGAAGTCCTGCTCAGGCTTCCTGGCTCTACTGCTAAGTGTGTGACCAAGAGTTTTGTGCCTTAGTTTCCCTATTTGGATGATCAAGAAGTTGTTCTAGAGATCTCCAAGGTCCATGCAGCTTTATGCTTGTGAAATGAGGCTTTCTCTTCCTGAGGCCATGCATACTTGAGAGCCCTTCCCTTGTATTTCCTTATACATAGAGCAGGAGTTCAAGCTTAGAGTTATAACAAACTTTAGTTTAAACTCTGACTCTTCCCACCTATTTGCTATGTGTCCTTGGGAAAGTTCTTTATTTGTGAAATGGTTCTTATAATAGTAACCACCTCATAGGGTTGTTGGGAGGATTGACATGAGTTTAATATTAGCATCTAGCTCATATGTTACACAGATTATATGAGACAATACGCGCACAATTTGTTTAGTGCTGTGCTTGGCCCATCGAAAGCAATCAATAAATGTCAACAAATATAAATAACAACCTTAAAGGACATTTTTCCCTTTTGAGCGCCTTTGGTGTAACTCACAGCCAGCCAGCCTTATGGAATTAAAACAGACAAACAATTTTTTAAAAGTCCCCTTATGGTAATCTTTAATTTAATTTTTTTTTTTTTGACACAGGATCTCACTATGTTACCCAGGCTGATCTCCAACTCTTGGCCTCAAGCCATCCTCTCGAATCAGCCTCCCAAAGTGCTGGGATTACAGGCATGAGCCATCCGACCTGACCAAGAAATCCTGGGATACAAAGTGTCCCAAGTAAAATAGTAATTCAGATGCACATTTCTTGAATAATCATGACACAATTTAACATCTGTTCCCTGGGACTAACTGGTTCATGCCACTAACCCTCACCACACTGGGATTTTTCAGTCCTAGATTTCAGGTTAAGAGGGTTTTCTGCATAACTCTCTAAAAAATACTGTGCCTAGGTCTAGCCTTTGGAGAGAATTGCCTCTGGTCAGTGAAAGTTTACCTGCCTGCCCCTCCAGCTTTTCACGCTGTATCTTAATCTTATTATTTAGTTTATCTAAAAGGAGCTGTCTCTTAGTATTGCTTTCCTATCAGTGACTTACACATACGGATGCAGTTATATTTGCATGTTTTGGCCTCAGTTGTATACTGCCTATTAATCAGCTATCATAGCAGTAGCTACTAAACCCATATTAACATCAGAGTTACTTCTGATCCCTCTGAATTTAATTTAAGAAGATGATTTGGGCTGGCTACGGTGGATAAAGCCTGTAATCCCAGCACTTTGGGAGGCCGAGGTGGGCGGATCACAAGGTCAGGAATTCGAGACCAGCCTGACCAACATGGTGAAACCCCATCTCTACTAAAAATACAAAAATTAGCCAGGCGTGGTGGTAGGCGCCTGTAATCCCAGCTACTTAGGGGGCTGAGGCAGGAGAATCGCTTGAACCCGGGAGACAGAGGTTGCAGTGAGCCAAGATTGTGCCATTGCACTCCAACCTGGGCGACAGAGGGAGACTCCGTCTCATAAAAACAAACAAACAAAAAAAGAAGATGATCTGGTAGGGCACAGTGGCTCACACCTGTAATCCTGCACATTGGAAGACTAAGTTGGGAGGATCATTTGAGGCCAAGAATTTGAGACCAGTCTGGGCAACATAATGAGACCCTCATCTCAAAACAATAAAACATGACAATTAGAAATTAAAATAATAATAAAAATAGCTTGGTAATTCCAGCTGTTAGGGATAGTGAAGCCGGAGGATCGCTTGAGGCCAGGAACTATGGGCTGCAGTGAGCTATGATTTCACCACTGCACTCCAACCTGGGCAACCTGTGAGTGAGACTCTATCTCAATTTTTTTTTTTTTAAAAAAAGACAATTAGAAATGTGCTATGTACATATATATCCAGCCACAAAATTATAAGTAATCATTAAAAATTCAAACATTTTAAACCGGCCATAGTGGTACATACCTATAGTCCCAGCTACTTGGGAGGCTGAGGCAGGAGGATGCTTGAGCCCAGAAGTTCAAGGATGAAGCCTGTGAATAACCATGGCACTCCAGCCTGAGCAACATAGCAAGACCCTCCCTCTAATTTAAGTAAGAAATAAGTATCCTAAGTGATAGTACTTCATAACCCCATCCAGAGATAATATCCCTATTAATGTCTTCCAAATTTTCTCTATACGTGTTCTATACATGCTTCTTCATTGAAATGGGATAATAATTAAAATCATTTGAATATTTTGTCATTGGTTTCTTTTGTAATTTTATTTTATTTTATTATTTTTTATTTTTTGGAATCTAGGCCTTTTTCTGTCACTCAGGTTGGAGTGCAGTGGTGCGATCACAGCTCACTGCAGCCTCAGTCTCCTGGGCTCAAGTGATCCTCCCACTTCAGCCTTTTATTTTTTTGTAGAGAGGGGTTCTCACTCTGATATACAGGCTGGCCTCGAATTCCTGAACTCAAGTGATCCTCCTTTTTTTGGCTTCCTGAAGTGCTGGGATTAGAGGCTTTGTAATTTTAAATTAAATGTGTAATAGTCAAAAATTGTGTGATTCATACTTTCATAATTATGTTTCCAACTGGCATATAGACATTCTGAGTCCTCCAAAGCTGGGACTGCAGCTGTCTTGGTCACCAGTATGTCCCCAGAACCCAGCCCCCCACACAGCAGGTACTCAATAAATATATGTCAGCCGAATGTTGAGTGTATGAATGACTAAATAACCAAAATGCTACAGACTTCTCCGTGTCTTTCTGGGATAATTCTTATTATTATTATCATTATTTTCAATGAATTCACTTCCAATGATATAATTCTTAAGTAAAGTTGCTTGATCAAATTAATGAACATTTTACATTTTTATAGAGAGCTCCAAATTGATCTGTGAGGAATTTATAGTAATTTGTACTCCATCAACAGTGAATTAGAGAGCCTATTTTCCCACACTTTCCAAAACATGTGGAATTGTACAACAAAATGCATACGACTAAAGAGAGGATTATTTTGAAACTCGATTTATTACATCTCTGTAATTGTGAGGAGATGACAAATGTTATTTTTGGAGGGAAGGTTGGGAAAGATAAAATAGAGTCCCATTTAAATGGGAGATTTAGGTCTATCGTACTTGACTTTGCAAAAGTTTCAAAAATCATTTGATCTTGGATATAGCTCAAATATGGATTGTCATATGTATATAGTATACTGTTGCGGTTGCTCAAGTTTTTCCTCAAAAAACTTAAATTACATAGTAAATGTTTAAAACTCCTTGTGGAAGTATAACATAACACAGAAAAGGGCATATATTGTAAGTCTTTGGTCCAGTGAATTTTCACAAACTGAATGTATTTATGGAGCTGGCACCCAGAACAAGAAACTGAATATTCTTAGTACCCCAATATTCAATAGAAGAATATTGAATAATATTCTTCTATTCAATTAGAAGCCCACTGCATAAGGTCTCATTTATATGGGTATCTGTCTCGATTACATCCGAAAATTGATTGTATGTATAGCAGTAATAATAGTAATGTACATTTTCTATTAATATATTTAAGTTACATTTGTATATACTTACATGTGTATTGTGTAGGGATTCATATTGAAGTTTTTCTGTGGAATTTCTCTCATCATTATACAACGTGTTTTAAAGACAGGTCAGTAGAAATACATAGACGATCCCTCACGTCACGCATAGCTAAAATTAAAATCACTGATTACTCTGCGCATTCTTAGAGGTTTCCAGATAGTGCTGAACACCAACCATGCAAGTCATAGAAACAGCTGAGGATTCCGTGTAACACTCAGTGATGACGGTGATTCAGGCCCATTGCTATTATTAGAGCAAGTAAGTGCTAAACAGACTACTAAATAATGCCCTTGGAAGAGGGGAAGAAAGTGAATCTGAGTATCTGGCCCTTAATCTCTCCAAACTGTACCAGTCCCAATCCAAATGTCACGTCAGTCCCTATTCCCGTTGCTCTTGGCCTTGGACTCTGCATGTCTGCTGCCAGGGCAGAGTCGAGCTCCATGTGGCTGTGTCTATGAGTGACCTGGACTCACCTCTCTTCGTCAAGTGCTTCTCCAGGAAGAAAGGAAGAGATGTGTGTCATGGTCAAGAAACAGTTCAGAGACTCCAGTAGGCACATTTCTCAGATCTTTTGTCACATTTTACTGTGACTTCAATTGAAATTATTGTCTTATTGGGCTTTTATAAAAGTGCCAGAGATCCTTTGGTAGTTCATAAGCATGAATGACTGGGTATTCACGCACATGTGTGAGATGTGCCACCCTGGCAGGTGTAGTGGCTCCCACCTGTAATCCCTGCACTATGGGAGGCTGAGGCAGGAGGATGGCTTGAACCCAGGAGTTTGAGCCCAGCCTCGGCAACAAAGTGAGAACTTGTCTCTACAAAGAATATAAAAATTAGCCAGATGGTATGCACCTGTGGTCCCAGCTATATAGGAGGCAGAAGTGGGAGGATCCCTTGACCCAGGAGGTGGAGGTTGCAGTGAGCCATGATCTCACCTCTGTACTCCAGCCTGGGCAATAGAGCTAGACTCTGTCTAAGAAAAAAAAAAAAAAGAGACCTACCACCCTTGAACCTTGTTATGACATCAGCACATTAGCTGTCTGACATGAAAGAAAAGAAAGAAAGTGCCAGAAACAACACAACAGTTGTACGATTTTGTGTGGGTAATAATTACATTTTACATTTGAAGGCCCAAGTCTGAAAGGTGAGCACCAGCCATACAAATGGAATCAAAGCAGAATCTAACACACCTCTCTCCAGTGAAAAATAAAATCACTCGCACAACGAGACAAACTGGTATAATATGAAATACATTTGAGCTTTGTCCCCAGTTCCTGACATGGAGCGCCTAAATGCCTTGTAATTGCCCAAGTGATAATGGTGATAGGTGCATCTTCTGTTAGAATATTTGGTTCTTGTACAAAGTTGTTGAACACCACAGAATTTCCTGAGTGATAGGAAACTCACCACTGCTGGGTTTTTTTTGAGACAGGGTCTTGCTCTGCCACTCAGGCTGGAGTGCAGTGACACAAACAGCTCACTGCAGCCTGGAACTCCCAGGCTTAAGTGATCTTCCCACCTAAACCTGCCAAGTAGCTGGGACTACAGGTGCACATCACCACACCTGGCTAATTTTATTTGTTTATTTATTTTTTATTTTTTTAGAGACAAGGTCTCACCATGTTGCCCAGGCTGGTCTTGAACTCCTGAGCTCAAGCGATCATCTCACCTCGGCCTCCCATAATACTGGGGTTACAGGCATGAGCCACTTTGCCTGGCCCCCCAAGCATTTTTGATCACACCTGAGTTTATGCTAATGAGGTGACTTATGGCGAGGTCCTTAGATAGCTTTAAGATGGGGCTAACCAGTCACTAGAAAGAACAAGTGATTAGAGGACTAAAGTATCAAAACATTCAGCTGCTCCCACCAACTGTAAAGTATCAGAACATTCAGCCCCTCCCACCAACCTCCAGGGAAAGGGTCATCAGGGGCACTGGAGATTAAACTCCATAAAAACTCTGGGACAATGGAAGCTCTGCTCTCCCTCCTCCAAAACTCACCCTCTCCATCTCTTCCTCTGTATGCTTGGTAATATCCTTTATAAGAAACTGGTAAACCTCAGAGTTTCTCTGAGTTCTGGGAGCTGTCCTAGCAAATTAGCTGAACCCAAGTGGGGACTGTTGGAGCTCTGGTTTGTGGCGATTGAGTCAGACTGGGTGGCCTGGACTTGAGATTGGGATCTAAAGAAGCGGTTGTCTTTGGGGACTGTGACCTCACCCTGTCGGCTCTGACACTGCCTCTAGGTAGATAGTGTCAGAATTGAATTGAATTATAGGACACCCAGTCGGTTGGTGTGTAGGGAAAAACCTATGTCTGGTCACAGAAGTGTGTTCTGTGTTTCATTGAGCAGGTGAGTAGAAAGGAAAAAAGTATTTGTTTTCCCTTAATGCAGAAAATTTTAAAATAATTCTAAATGTACCAAATAATTACAAATTTCACCTTTTTTTTTTTTTTTTTTTGAGACAGATTCTCCTTCTGTCTCCCAGGCTGCAGTGCAGTGGCATGATAATGGCTTACTACAACCTGAACTCTCAGGTTCACACAATCTTCCCACCTCAGCCTGCCCTGAGGTGCTGGGACCACAGGCAGGTGCTACCACACCGGGCTAATAACATTTCACTTTCATTCAGCAACATTCAGAATCTCAGTAAATCAGAGACATAATTTAAAATAGAATGAAGTTCAATGTAAGTTTGAGGCACAACACTTGGAGAAAAATCATCAACTTGGTGGGTGACATTTTTGTGTATTGTTCTCATTTTATCCTTATAATGGTACAGTGATTTAGTTACTGCTATTACTACTGCCATCTTATAACTGAGGATGCTGAGATAAGTGACTACCCCTCATGACCCACCTGGTCCTGGTCAGGGATGAAGGGAGAAGAGCACCCTGGTCTCTTTGACTCCAAAGTTTGTTCTCCTAAATAGAATGTTCTATGAAGTGACCACATATTCCTTCGGTTCAATGATTCTACAATCTTTAGCCTAAAATGTGAATATGGAAATAGGTCAAAGACAGAAGTGGATTTAAATGCCACTTTCATGGCTACCTGCTGTATACCAGGCATGGTGCAAAATGTGCCTCAAGGATGTTATCTTTTTTTTCTTTTTCTTTTTTATTTTTTTGCAGACAGCATCTTGCAATGTTGTAGGTTGCCCGGGCTGGTCTTGAACTCCTGGTCTCAAGGGGATCCTTCCACCTCGATTCCCAAAGCGTTGGGATTATAGGTGTGAGCTGTCACGCCCAGCCAAGGATGTTCTCACTTAATCCTGTTACAACCAGTTTTCTGATGAATCTTAAGAGAGCTGAAGAAGCTTGCCCGAGATCAGGCAGGTAAGAGGTGTGGAGGAGGGGTTTGGCAGCAGGTCAGTCAGTCAGACTAGAGACTACAGTGCTCCCTCAAGGGGACTTCTGAACAGATGAAACATATCAGAAAAGTTACACTCTGGCTTCTGTCTTTAAGGATAATCCTTAGGCATCTCGGAGGCACATGGTTCTGTTTGGTCAAGTGCATGGCTGTCCCTGTTATTTGTGGGTCTAAGGCACAAGTATGGGTGGAGGCCCACATACCATATGACTAAATGTGTAAACACAAACCAAGTTAACATGCTGCTAAATAGATTATGTTCAATCTTTCTACCTAGATAAACATATCTTTAGGATGTGTGGAAGGCCAGGTTTCAGTTTCTAATTCTCCTTAGCATGACAAGCCAGGGGTGATAGCATGAGGCACTTCTCTTCCTCTGCAATGAAGGATCGTGTGCTGCACCTCCAGCCCTCCAACCCTCAGGAGCTCTGAGCTGTGCATCACCCTCCAGGGTCTTGGGTGCATGCCTGACTGCACCATCTGCTCTTAAGAAGAGGGCCCCCAGGAAGGAGCTGGAGCAAGGCCTCTAAATCAACCTGAGGCCATTTGGCAGGGAAGTCAGGGGTACTTTGAAGCTTGATCTAGACAAGGGCCATGTGACTGTCGGGTAGGGCATGGCACCTGAGCTGCATCTCCCCATCCAGAGGCTACAGTGGAGAAAGTTCAGAGCAAGGCCCCGCTGTGCTCAGGGCTGCTCCTGCTGGACCTAAAGGCCCAAAGTACTGCTTGTGGCGCAGAGCCAAATTCAAAGAAGCATCCTTGGCCGGGTGCAGTGGTGCACGTCTGTAATCCCAAGCACTTTGGGAGGTCAAGGCGGGTGAATCACCTGAGGTCAGAGGTTTGAGACCAGCCTGGTCAACATGGTGAAACCCCATCTCTATAAAAATACAACAAAAATTAGCCAGATGTGGTGGACAGCTGTAATCCCAGCCACTCAGGAGGTTGAGGCACAAGAATCGCTTGAACACAGGAGGTAGAGGTTGCAGTGAGCCGAGATCGCACCACTGCACTCCAACGTGGGCGACAGAGTGAGACGCTGTCTCGGGAAAAAAAAAAAAAAAAAAACCCAAACAAACAAAACAAAACAAAGCGGCATCCTTGAAACAACCAATATTAGTTTGTTTTTTGCTTTTTGTTATGTTTTTTGTTTGTTTTTCAGACAGGGTCTTGAGACCCAGGCTGGAGTGTAGTGACACTATCACAGCTCACTGCGACCTAGACCTCTTGAGCTTGAGCAATCTTCCCATTTCAGCCTCCAGAGTAACTGAGACCACAGGTGTGTATCACCACACCTAGTTAATTTTATTTATTTTATTGTAGAGACAGAGTCTCCCTATGTTTCCCAGGCTGGTCTCAAATGCTTGACCTCAAGCAATCTTCCTGCCTCAGCGTCCCAAAGTGCTGGGATTACAGATGTGAGCCCCCATGGCGGCCACCAATATTAGTTTTTAAAACTATTTCCCATCCTTTAACCTTGCCTAGACTCTAAAACATTCAAAGTCATCCATTGCTGGCTGGGTATGGTGACTCATGCCTGTAATCCCAGTACTTTGAGAGGCTGAGGTGGGAGGATCACTTGAGGCCAGGAGTTCCAGACCAGCCTGGACAACATAGTAAGACCCCAGCCCTATACAAAAATGTTAAAAATTAACTGAGTGTGGTGGCTTGCATCTATAGTCCCAGCTACTCAGGATGCTAAGGCAGAAGAGCTACTTGAACTCAGGAGTTCAAGACAGTAGTGAGCTTGATCACGCCACTGTACTCAATGTGGGCAACAGAATTAAAGCCTATCTCTAAAAATAAAATAAAATAAAATAAAAATTGTTTAAAGTTATCCAGTAAATATATCCCAGAAATAATTTTTCCGTCCTCCTCTTTTCACAATTTTCTACCATCTTACTGGCTCCAAAGGCCCTCCAACCACACATACCCCCTAATCAAGAAAGACAGTCTCTCCCTGTAATACCCAGGTCAATTTCTCTGGCCTCCCTACGTCCCTTCCTCCTTCTTTCTCTTTCTTTCTTTTTTATTTTTCTCACTTCCTTTTCTTCTCCCAGCTTTTAATTATGTGAACCCGCTTAGCTTTCCTTAAGAAAAATTTCTTGTTCCTCTTCCAGCCTAGGTTTCATGTATTCTTAGATTTTTGCATCACAGATATTTTTAACCAAGGAAAAGAGGAGCACTTGAGGGATGAGGGTGGGCAGGGTGTCAAGAGAAGGTGAGTGGACAAGTAGATTCCCTGGACTGAGAGAGTGGGTGCATAGAGACTTGATATGCTAAGAAAGACCAGGTTCCTTGGGTAGAACCTAAAACAAACAAACAAACAACAACAAAAAAAAACCCCGCGAAAATGAGAGTCAGGTAGGCACCAAATAAACTGTATATATTTTACCTTTTATTTGTTTTGTTTGTTTGTTTGAGACAGGGTCTCGATTTCACTCAGGCTGGAGTATGGTAACATGAACCTGGCTCACTGAAGCCTCAACCTCCTGGGCTCCAGCGATCCTCCCACCTCAGCCCACCAAATAACTGGAATTACAGGTGTGTGCCGCCATGCCCAGCCAAGTTTGGGGGATTTTTTTGGTAGATACACGGTCTCGCTGTGTTACCCAGGCTGGTCTGGAACTCCTGTGTCAACCCATCCACCCATCTCAGCTTCCCAAAATGCTGAGATTACAGGCATAAGCTACCATACCTGGCCATATTTTGCCTTTTCTTTTAGAAATGTGTACACTAAAAGACTAATTTTGACATTAAAATTCAGGGAAATCACTAAAAATATATATGATGACTTTCAGGATTTTTTTTTAATGCTTAATTTGATTACTTGTGTGTTTTTTGACTTGACTACTGTGTGTTTTTCTATATTTGTTTTACTTAAAAAATAACAACAATAGAGCTGGGCATGGTGGCTTGATCCTGTAGTCCCAGCTACTTGGAGGCTGATACAGGAGGATTCTTTGAGCCCAGGAGATGGAGGCTGCAGTGAGCAATGATCACACCACTGCACTCCAGCCTAGGAAACAGAGTGAGGCCCTGTCTATAAAATAAAAATAAAATAATGACAATAAAAAATCATTTGTAAAAACCAGATATACTCCCAACACATCAGGTTATACAGTTTGGGCAACCCAATATATATATATTACTAGTTATGCAACGTTGGAAAGACAGTATTAACAGAAACTGCAGTTCACATCATTAAGTTCAAGTGATTTATCAATGATGGTTTTTCCTTTGAATCTAGAATATTTTTCTAAATGTAAGAAATACCTGCCAGATTGGTTGTATTGTACTTAGCTTATATGAATGTTAACATTTTATTTTATTTTTTATTTTTAGAGAAAGGGTCTCACTGTTGCCCAGGCTAGAGTACAGTGACATGATCATAGCTCACTGCAGGCTCCAGCTTCCAGGCTCAAGCCATCCTCCTACCTCAGCCTCCTGAGTAGCTGGGATCACAGGCATGCATTACCATACCCAACTAATTTTTTAAATTTTTTTTGTAGGGATAAGGGTCTTCCTACGTTTTCCAGGGTGGCCTCAAACTCCTGGGCTCAAGCAGTCCTCCTGCCTCAGCCTCCCAAAGTGTTGGGATTACAGGTCTGAGCCACCACTTCTGGCAGAATGTTAACATTTTAAACAAGAAATAGCATATTCCTTAAGGTACATGCTTTGAAAGGTTGATACATTCATAAGTGAGCTTGTTTCCCTACTGAGTTGTATTTTCCTTCCTTGAATTCCATTTTAAATTGTAAACCGAAAGTAGAATTTTAAGCCCTCCTAACCACCTGAATGGACTCTCCTCTCGGCCAAGGGCATTCCAAAGTAAACCTGAAAAACCTAGTTCAGGACATGATGGGAAGTGGGAGCCAGACATGCCTCATTATACCCTCCTCCTTTTTGGAATTACTGGTAGAACCGACTCTTTAAATCTGATAAGAAACATTTGCAATCTATTCTCTCTGAAGCCTGCTACCTAGAGACCAGCAGCATAAAACCTTGGTCTCAACAACCCTTTATTGTAGCTCATACATTCCCTTCTATTGACAATAATTACTTCAACCAATTGACAATCAGAAAACTTTAAAATCTACCTATGACCTGGAAGTCCCCTCCCCACTTTGAGTTGTCCCACCTTTCTGGACTGAACCCATGTACATCTTACATGTATTGATTGATGTCTCATGTCTCCCTAAAATGTATAAAACCAAGCTATATTTGACCAACTTGGGCAGATACCACCTAAGGCCATGTCGTAGGCATGTCCTTAACCTTGGTAAAATAAAATTTCTAAATTGATTGAGATCTGTCTCAGATACTTTTGGATTCACAGAATGATACTGAGAAAATAAGAATGGATCTACATCTTATCAATAAATTTTAAGCATATATTAATTTATAAAATAAGGTATGGTATATCTGTCTTTGTTTGTAGTGCTTGTTTTCCTTTTAAGTTTTAATCTGTGTTTTGAAGGAAAATGCACATATTTGTCGCAGGTTTCTTATGAAGCATTGGGGGCAAGGGGACATTTGGCTCTTATGAAATGAAATGAAAGGCAACATTTTCTAGCAATTTTAAGTATCAAGTACTTTGGAGTAACTTCACCAGGATACGATTGCTGTTGTGGGTTGCTTGGTTAATTCTAGAGTAGGCAGTAATGTAAATTTATATCAGCTATTTTGAACCTGTAATTTTGCAATAACTAGACCTTAAGACGTGAAAGCATAGTGGTTCAAATATGAATCATCATTACACTTTTTTCTAAGATCTGTTCTACAGTTTGAGTAGCTTTTCCACTAGAAGTGACACTCGGCAGGTAGGTAGGCTTTGAGTCCTTTTGTGTCACTAAAGTGAATCATAACCATACAAATTTTGTTTTTGTTTTTGTCTTTTTTGTTTTTTTGAGGCAGAGTCTTATTCTGCCACTTAGGCTGGAGTGCAGTGGTGCAATCATTGCTCACTGCAGCCTCGACTGCCTGGGATCAAGTGATCCTCCTGCCTGGACCTCCCAAACTTCTTGGGAATACAGGAGTGAGCCACAATGTCCAGGCTCAAAAAGTTTTAAAATATGACCATATACTATTTAAGATTACTCTTTGGAACTTGCATTGTTGTTTTGAAAATCTGATAATTTTTTAAAACTATCAACAAAAGAGCTTAGAGCTCAGAACGTAAGAACTGTGCAGTAATTGTCTCCTAAATTTGGTACTAATCATATCCTTTCACATGCTATATTTAATTCTCGGCTTTCCTTCGAAAAGAAGATGAAACACTTGGAGAGAGTTTAAAGGAAAGCCATAAAAATGATTAAAGGTTTGGAAAACAAGCTCCATGAGCTTCGGCTTAAAGAGGCTTTGCTTATTGTGCTGGTGGCACAGAATGTGAGCCCAAATTGGAGGAAAGCTTTCAAATGAAGGACAGCTAATATCTTTGCTACCATATAGAAAGAATTTAAGTTAAATATTAAATATCCTCACAATGGGATGATTTACGCAAAAGACCATCGAAAAGCACTGTGCAAAGGACCATTAGAAATAGGGTAGATTTTTGGCTGGGCATGGTGGCTCACACCTGTCATTTCAGCACTTTGGGAGGCCAAGGCGGGAGGATTACCTGAGGCCAGGAGTTTAAGATCACCCTGGCTAACATAGCAAGACTTTGTCTCTATTAAAAAAGAAAAGGGTAGATTTTCAATTGGTGGCGTTACAGTAGACAGGTGGACATGAGCAGGGCAGGAGAGGGCCCCTCCCACCCCCACAGGGAATGTTAGGCAACCATCAGTTGATATCAGATAGTTGTTAAGCTGTCTCACTAAAGTAATAATTGGTCACAGCTGGCACCAGGGAACGGCAGTCTCCCAATAGACAGAAACACCTGAAACTGGTGATCGGCAGCTTCCTGATAAGACCTCAGGAGTTAGGCGAGTGGGCTCCAGCATGCCCACGAAGAGGCAAAATGGCAGAGTGTAACTGGTATATGACCTTCTTCTAGAAACACTCAACTAGTAAGGAAAGGATGCCTCAAGTGAGCATGTGTACAACTCCAGTAAACGTACTGTTCATGCGGCCCCTCCCAAGTGCTGGCAGGCCACTGTGCATGTGCACAGCCCACTCCACGGGAAGAATCAGGGGAGAAGAGACACAGATCCCAGAAGAATGCTAATGTAGAAAACCCCAAGTCAAAAGTCAAAAGTCAAATCACCCACTTGACTCTCTCAAGTCACCTTCTTGGCCCTCTTCCAAGTGTACTTTACTTTCATTCCTGCTCTAATTTTTTTTTTTTTTTTTTTTTGAGATGGAGTCTCGCTCTGTCACCCCGGCTGGAGTGCAGTGGTGCAATCTCAGCTCCCTGCAAGCTCTGCTTCCAGGTTCACACGATTCTCCTGCCTCAGTCTCTCAAGTAGCTGGGACTACAGGTGCCCGCCACCACGCCCGGCTAATTTTTTTAATTTTTAGTAGAGACAGGGTTTCATCGTGTTAGCCAGGATGGTCTCAATCTCCTGACCTCATGATCCACCTGCCTTGGCCTCCCAAAGTGCTGGGATTACAGGTATGAGCCACTGTGCACGGCCTCCTACTCTCAAAATTGTTAATGAACTTTCACTCCTGCTCTAAAACTTGCCTCCGTCTCTCTCTCTTTCTGCCTTATGCCCCTTAGTAAAATTCTTTCTTCTGAGGAGGCAAAAATTGAGATTGCTGCAGACTCATCCAGATTCACTGCTGCTAACAGTAGGTAGGAGAGCGCTTTGGCCTATTTGATGCCAAGTAGAATGTAATCAATAGCCTCTTGAAATTTCTTTTGGTTTCATGATTCTAGGATCATTTTCATTTGTATAAGTGAATGGCAAATGTTATGCTACAAATGGTGAGATCACAACCTCAAAATGGTGTTCAAGGTCTCAGTCAAACTCTGATGATATGGAGGAGTATTAAACCTGTTGGTGATCCAGTAAATATGACTGGATAGTGATAACGACAATATTGAGAGTCCAGTTCTATTGTTGCTTAGGCCGATTCATTAATGATTAGAAAATGCAATCTCCCCAGCTGGGTGAGGTCACGCCTGCAATCCCAGCACTTTGGGAGGCTGAGGCAGGCGGATCACCTGAGGTCAGGAGTTTGAGACCAGACTGGCCAACATGGTGAAATCTTGTCTCTACTAAAAAGTACAAAAGTTAGGTGGGTGTGGTGGTGAGTGCCTGTAATCTCAGCTACTCTGGAGGCTGAGGCAGGAGAATCCCTTGAACTCAGAGGCACAGGTTGCAGTGAGCGAAGATTGTGCCATTGCACTCCAGCCTGGGTGGCAAGAGTGAGATTCTGTCTCAAAACAAAACAAAACAAAACAAAACAAAACAAAAACAGAAAAGAAAAGAAAAAGAAAATATAATCTCCCCAATTGCAGCTTGGCTTTATTGATAGCTCTATAAAATTTGAGAGAAATCTTAGGAAATCATGCTTACTGTAGGTTTAATTGTTGCTATGGTCTGAATGTGTGTGTCTGATATAGTTAGACTTTGTGTCCACACCCAAATCTCATCTCAAATTGTAATCCCCATGTGTTGAAGGAGGGACCTGTAATTCCCGTGTGTCAAGGGAGGGAGGTGATTGGATCATGGGGACAGTCTCCCCCATGCTGTTCTCATGATAGTAAGTGAGTTCTCACAAGATCTGATGGCTTTGTAAGCACCTGGCGTTTACTTCTCTCTCCTGTTGCCATGTGAAGAAGGTCCTTGTTTCCCCTTCACCTTCCACCATGATTGTAAGTTTCCTGAGGCCTCCCTAGCCATGTGGAACTGTGAGTCAATTAAACTTCTTTCCTTTATAAATTACCCAGACCCAGACCCAGGTAGTATATTTATAGCAGTACGAGAATGGATTAATACAGTGTCCTTCCGCCAAATTTAAATGTTGAAATCCTAACCCCCAAGGTGAAGTTATTAGGAGGTAAGACCCTTAGGAGATGATTAGGTCCTGAGAGTAGAGCCCCTGTGGATGGAATTACTGACTGTGGTGTAATATGAAATGTATTTGGCCTTTGTCTCTGGTTCCTGTCATAGAACTCTAAAACTTAGAATTTCCCTAGTGTCTTTTGTTATTTATAATGAGGCCCTTTGATAACACCTGAGTTTCTACTGACAAGATGACTTAGGGTGGGATCCCTAGATAGTTTTATCAGGGGCTGTTCCCCAGAAAGAACACGTGATTAGAGGAGTAGAGGGTCAGAACTTCAGCCCCACCTACCAACCTGCAGGAAATGAGGGCCACTGGAGATTAAACTTTATTTTAAAAACTCTTTTTTTGAGACAAGGTCTCAATCTGTTGCCCAGGCTGGAGTGCAGTGGTGCAATCAGAGCTCACTGCAGCCTCAACCTCTTGGGCTCAAGTGATCTTCCTGTCTCAGCCTTCTGAGTACCTGGGACTACAGGCATGCACCACTATGCCTGGCTAATTTACGATTTTTTTGTAGAGATGAGGTCTCCCTAACAGGTTGCTCTTGAACTCCTGGGCTCAAGAAATCCTCCTGCTTGTGCTTCCCAAAGCACTGGAATTACAGGTGTGAGCCACTGCACCTGGCCAAAAAACTCTTGAACAATGATATTTGATGAATTCCAGGTTGCTGAATACTTGGAGGTGCTGGGAGTGAGGGTGCTCAGAAAGGCCATGGAAGTTCTGCATCCCCTCCCCCATACCTTGCCCTCAGCACTTCTTCATCGGACTGTTCATGGTATCCTTTAAAACAAGCTGGTAAACGGATCTAGAACTAGAAATACTGTTTGACCCAGCCATCCCATTGCTGGGTATATACCCAAAGGATTATAAATCATGCTGCTATAAAGACACAGGCACACGTATGTTTATTGTGGCATTATTCACAATAGTAAAGACTTGGAACCAACCCAAATGTCCATCAATGATAGACTGGATTAAGAAAATGTGGCACATATACACCATGGAATACTATGCAGCCATAAAAAAGGGTGAGTTCATGTCCTTTGTAGGGACATGGATGCAGCTGGAAACCATCATTCTGAGCAAACTACCTCAAGGACAGAAAACCAAACACTGCATGTTCTCACTCATAGGTGGAAATTGAACAATGAGATCACTTGGACACGGGGTGATCACACACTGGAAACATCACACACTGGGGCCTGTCATGGGATTGGGGAGGGGGAGGGATAGCGTTAGGAGATATACCTAATGTAAATGACAAGTTAATGGGTGCAGCACACCAACATGGCACATGTATGCATATATAACAAACCTGCACGTTGTGCACATGTACCCTAGAACTTAAAGTATAATAAAAATAAAAAATAAATTTTAAAAATCTGGTAAACATAAGTAAAGGGTTTTCTGAGTTCTGTGAGTCATTTAGCAAATTAACAAATCCTGAAGAGGGGGTGATGCGACTCTCTGACTTATAACCTGTCATTCAACAATACTGGAGGCCTGGACTTGAGATTGGCTTCTGAAATGGGGCCAGGTTTCTGAGACTGTGCCATTAACCTGTGGGATCTCACACTATTTGAAATAGTGTCAGAATCAAATTGAATTACAGGACACCCAATTGGTGTCCACTGGAGAATTGCTTGGTCTATGAGGAAAAAACCCACATATCTCTGGTCACAAAAGTGTGCCATATGGAGTATGAAAGTAGAGATAATTTTTTTTTTTTTTTTTGAGATGGAGTCTCGCTCTGTCACCTAGGCTGGAGTGCAATGGCACACTCACTGCAATCTCTACCTCCCGGGTTCAAGCAATTCTCCTGCCTCGGCCTCCCCAGTAGCTGGGATTACAGGCATGCACCACCACGCCAGGCTAGTGTTTGTATTTTTAGTGGAGATGGGATTTCACCATGTTGGCCAGGCTATTACCAAATTCCTGACCTCAGGTGATCCACCCACCTCGGCCTCCCAAAGTATTGGGATTACAGGCATGAGCCACCATGCCTGACCTTTTTTTCCTTTATAGTGGCTTTATAAAAATGATTTGAAAGCACTCCCTTGCCCTCTTCACCATGTGAGGACACAGTGAGAAGGTTATCTCTGTAGAGCAAGAAGTTGGTCCTCACCAGATAGCACGTCTTTTGACTACCCAGTCCTTAGAACTGTGAGAAATAAATTTCACTTGTTCATAAGCCACCCAGTTAATGGTATTTTGTGATAGCAGCC
Organism: Rhinopithecus bieti; assembly: GCF_001698545.2. Lineage (NCBI taxonomy): Eukaryota > Metazoa > Chordata > Mammalia > Primates > Cercopithecidae > Rhinopithecus > Rhinopithecus bieti. The sequence continues at coordinate 333,701 of NW_016804262.1, forward strand.
CAAAGGGACTAAGACAATTACGAAGAAAAGCACTGTTATGGCAATTTTAGTAACTAAGAAAAATTGCCTAAGATCAGAATGTCATAAACTAACATGCTTCTTTATCTGCAGAGTCCTTTACTTGATATTAACTTTGACCATGTATTCTCTTGGTGACTGCGACGGCTCACCGTGATACAGATGATAAGCTGTACAAACATGCTCATAAGTGTTCACTGCGTGAGCAAGAGTGAGGACCTATGTATACTCAGCGTTTTCTGGATTTGCTTGGTATTAGAAATATTGGGGGGTTTTTTGTTTGTTTTTATTTTTTCTTAGAGACAGGGTCTCACTCTGTCACTCAGGCTGGAGTGCAGTATTGTGATCATAGCTTACTGCAGCCTCGACCTACTGGCTCAAATCATCCTCCCACCTCAGCTTCTTGAGTAGCTGGGACTACAGGCACACACCACCATGCCCGGCTAATTTGATTTGTTTTTTTGAGACAGGGTCTCACTATGTTGCCCAGGCTGATCTTGAACTCCTAGACTCAAGCGATCCTCCTATCTCAGTCTCCCAAAGTGCTGGTATTACGGGTGTGAGCCACTATGCCTGGCGGTTTGGTTGCTGTTGTTGTTGTTTTCCCTTAGAGACAGGTTCTTGCTCTGTCATCGCCCAGGATGGAGTGCAGTGGCCCAGTCATAGCTCACTGCAGCCTTGACCTCCTGGCTCAAGAGATCCTCCTGCCTCAGCCTCCTGAGTAGCTGGGACCACAGTCAGTGTTAGAAAGTTAGGTTTGAAATGAAAGTCTGCAGACACATCTCCTGTCCTCAAAAGAACAAAATATACTAAAGAAACATATATTGTATTTGCTAGTAGGACCATACTGTTTATTATATAGATACTTTTTTAAACCAAAGTTTCTATACACTAGAATTTGGGGGAAGCCATAATATCAAGCAAAGAAAATTCAAAATTTCTTTTTAAACATTACTTTGACAGTAATATAAGTATTTTGCCAAACTTTATTAACCTTAACCTAATAATGAAAAAAGTAGAAAAATCAAGAATGTGGGACATTGTTTAAGACTATTGGGAAAAATGTCATTATTATAGAAATATTTTAGGCAGAAAATTGTTGTAGATTAAGAATTAAAGGGAAATAATCAAATGCAATGTACAAATCTTGCTTGGAACCCAGATTCAGAAAAATAAAACCCAGCTCTAAGACATTTTTTAAATAACTAGAGAAATTCAAACATAGACTGTATATTAGATAACATACAACTAATGTTAATTTTCTTAAGTGTGATATTATGATTGGTTATATAAAATATATCTTTATTCTTAGACAATCTCTCTCCCTCTCTTCCTCTCCATATGTGTGTATATGTATAAATAGCCAGCTGAGGTTGGGTGCAGTGGTGCCTGCCTGTAATCTCAGCTGCTTGGGAGGCTGGGACAAAAGGATCACTTGAGCCCAGGAGTTCAAGGGTGTAGTGCACCATAACTGCACATGTGAATAGTCACTACACTTCAGCCTAAACAATATAGCAAGAACCCATCTCTTCTTTGTTAGGCCACCATGCCCAGCCTATAATTTTCTTAATAATTTGAATAATGCATAAAGTTAATCTAAACCAATTGCCCACTGAGTCGATCCCAACTGTAATAGAGACGGGGTTTCACCATGTTGCCCAGGCTGGTCTTGAACTCCTGAGCTCAAGCAATCCACCCACCTCGGCTCCCAAAGTGTGGGATTACAGATGTGAACCATTGTGCCTGGCCTACCATTAGATTTGTAATTGGTTAATCACAATCCTTCCCATGTTCATTTGTGATTTGCTAGATTGGTTGGAACTTACATAATTTATATTTGGATTAGAGAATCCCTTTGGAATGCCACAAACCTGTTTTGCTTTGCTGATTAAATTCTTTGTTGCATGTTTTGCAAAAAGAACCCAGCTAGATTACAAAATGCTACACACCCAGTAAATGCTTCAGAAACACAAGTTGGACAGAGCATTTTCTTTCTTCTCAGGAGCTGCCTGAGTCACCACATAACTTGTTGGGTCTTGAGAGCCTGCTTGAATAGAACAGGCTTGAGCTGTCTGAGAAATTATTTGTGGCATGTTATTTCAAATAAGATTCAACACATGTTTTATGGATTTTTTTCTTTTAATATGAATATTGCAAGATATTTTGGGAAACTTTTATTATTGAAACAATATTCAAATTATTTTGCTTTGTCATATAGGGATTAAACAATTTGGAAGAGTTGGGACTGTTAAAATATTTCGGGGAGCATGCAATGCATTCTTGCAATAACAGGCAAAACATCATACAATGTCAAGAGAATGCCCCTCTCTATTCTGTGAAACACAAGTTCAAAGGTTTTCTGAATAAGCACCAAGGATACCTAGCAATTATGATGTGGTTTCTTTTCAGGGGCAAAAGCAAGAAGCCTCGTGCCATGGATACATTTGTAGCTAATTGTTTGTTACATAACATGATATGATATAAATTAGATTGGAGTATAAAATTTTCACAGAATGTATTCAGAAAGGCCCACTCTTATACATGCAGGGCTTTGGTGCCCCATATTGTTGAAAGGTTGCAGGGAATTGACTCATTAACTGAGCATCACTTCACCCCGTGGGTCATTTGACTTTAGTGGATTAGGAACAACTTGAGAATTAATCACAGTAAACATACTGAGGGGAATTTTCACTCCCCTTGTCTCTACTTCCATGGTTCTTTGCCCTATGTTATTAGGTATTGTGTGGGTTTTATTAAAAGTTGTATATGTGTCAACCTCCCCCTCGGGATCATACAAAATCAGGGACAATGTTCTATCAGTGTTTTCTTTATCAGAGGCTCTTGTATGTTACCTTGTACAGACAGTCGCTGGCTTATAATGGTTTGATTTAAATTTTTCAATTTTACAGTGCTGTGAAAGCGATACACGTGAGTAGAAACTGTATTTCAGGGACCCATACAACCATTCGGTGTTTCACTTTCAGTATAGTATTCAAAACATTACATGAGATATTCAATACTTTATCATAAAATAGGTTTCGTGGTAGATGATTTTCCCAGCCATAGGCTAATACAAATGTTCTGCACATGTTTGGGGTAGGCTAGGCTAAGCTATGATGTTTGGTAGGTTAGGTGTATTAAATGCATTTTCAACTTACGGCATTTTGATGGGTTTATCAGAATGTAACCCCATCTTAAGTGGAAGAGCATCTGTACATACAAATGCCTCAATAACTGTTTATTGGATTAATTGTTTGGGGGTAGAAATATATGAAGGAGTCAAGAATGATTACATTTCAGGCAAAATGCATTGACTGGGCAATTGACACAAAGATGGGATAAGATAAATGCATTCCAGTACCATTTAGAGCAGATTTAATATCATTCACATTATTTAGGAGCCCTTTGGTTCCTTTTACCCTTTAGTGCCCTTTTACCCTTCCCTCTCTTGTTCTCTTCATCTTTAAGCTTTGTACTCGTGGAAATAATTGACTATTGAGTTTCTGAGGCTGCAGGAAATGCTTAGAAATGACTGAACCTGTAATCCAAGTGAGCCCAGAGACCTTTGGAAGAAATATTTTTTTACTCATTTGTTTTTGAGACAGGGTCTCACTCTGTTGCACAGGCTGGAGTACAGTGGCACAATCAGGGCTCATGGCAGCCTCTACCTCCTGGACTCAAGTGATCCTCCAACCCGAGCCTCCTGAGTAGCTAGGACTTACAAGCAAGCACCACCAGGCCTGGCTGATTTTTACTTTTTTATTTTCTGTACAGATGGGGTCTTCCTACATTGCCCAGGCTGGTCTCAAATTCCTGAGCTCAATCAATCCCCCCACCTCGGTCTCCTAAAGTGCTGGGATAATAGGCATGAGCCACTGTGACAGACCTATCCATGTTTGTTTGTTTTTTTTAAAATGAGTTTTTACTTAATCATAGCTTCTAAACTGTTTTGGAAAAGTCTGGGCTGTATTTCTAAGAGAACAGCTACCTGCTAAAGACATTGCCAGAAAGTCAGACCCCTTCCCCAGTCCCCAACCCCCCGCCAGCCCCAGGTCCTTAGGGGTCTCGCTAGTGTCAGCCCTGGCCCCTCACCTTGTTTCCATGTGGAGTTAAGGAATGTTTCCTGAAATAAGATATAAATAACTAGAGAGATTCTTCCTTCTCTTTCCACCTATTCCTCCTTACCCCAGACAATCCACTAACACCTTCTAAAGCAACAGAACTTTAAAATTTTTTACAATTTTTAAAATAATACCTGACACTAACTTCATGGAGTCACAGGCCAAAATTTCATGCATAGAAACAATACATCAAGTTCCCAGAGCACTTCCAGATAATTATTAGAAAAATGTTTCCTTTACCTTATTATTAGGACCATTCAGTCCCTATAAATAAGATTCCATTAAAATCAAATCACTGAAAGGCAGGCACAGTAGTGTTCACCTGTAGTCTGAGCTACTAGAGAGGCTGAGGCAGGAGGATTGCTTGAGGCCAGGAGTTCTAGGCTGTCCTGTGCTATGATCATGCCACTGCACTCCAGGTTGGGAGACATAGGGAGACGTGTCTTTAACCAAACAAGCAAGCAAAAAAAAAAAAAAATCATTTCCAAGGAGGAAGTGTAATGTGAGCTGTAGTGCCCTACCTAGGTCCCTAACATCATTTCAGGACTGAGGGACTCATTCCATAGTTGCTGGGAATGCTAGTACTAACAATTTCCACCTCAGACAGTGAGAGCCCCAGAAAGCCCAACCCCAAAGGGTGCATTTTCTTTCCACCAGTCTGGTGCATTCAACGACTGGGGGTATAAAGGACTAGACACGCCCACCTCCAATTTTGGACTACTTGAAAGGGCCAACCCAGACAAGTTTGGGGTACTTGCCCAGCTCCGTTTCTTTGATACCCGCCCTCCCTTCTATCCACAGGGTGTTTTGCTTAAGCCACGTTTGTATCACATGACTTCTCCCCTGGCCAGGTCACATGGTGCAGCTGGGCCAATCCGATGCTTTCTTCTGGGAATCTGGAAAAGGGCTTGAGAGTGTTCATCTCTGCTTGATAAATGTGGCTAGTGTGAGGGGCCCCAGCCTGCCGAGTGGACTTGAGAAGGAGCAAAACATGGTCCCAGGAAGACAAAAATGGAGGTATTGTGAAAGAAGCCAAGATGAGAGAATAACCAACTACATAATATGTTACGTCCAATGCAAAATGAAAGGCAGAGCCTCTTGTTCAAAAAGCAGGACAAATGTATTTTTAAGTAACTAAAATATAAAGCTCTTTTCTTTCTTCTATGGTCTTTCTCTCAGTTTGTCCTGGTGTGTTTTATTTGCTATTTGATGCCATTCCAGATAAAGAAAAATTGAAATTTGATTTTTGATTTTTTTTTTGGTAGGAATGGGGTCTTGCTTTATCACCCAGGATGGTCTCGAACTCCAGTTCTCAAGCAATCCTTCTGCCTCAGCCTCGGAAAGTGCTGGGATTACAGGTGTGAGCCACTGCTCCTGGCCTAAAAAGAAAATTAATTTAAAATTATTAGTATACGCTTTACCATTTGTCTTGTGCAAAGTCAGTCTTTCTTCTTTCTTCCAGGGGGACGTTTGAATTGATTTTATGGAGCCATAAGGCATTAAAGATACCTTTTTGTCCATTTTATGACATGTTATCGTTTCTTCTTCTTTGTTTTTAGCTCTAAAACAAATCCTAAAACCCATAATTACCAAGTAAGTTACTGCTTTTATAAGTTCTCATTTAATACTGCCCTATGTTTTCTAAAAGTTCTACAGTGAGCAATCATTCTTATAATTAGATTTTAAAAAATAAAAATGGCAGCCAGGTGCAGTGGCTCACGCCTGTAATCCCAGCACTTTGGGAGGCTGAGGCAGGTGTATCACAAGGTCAGGAGATTGAGACCGTCCTGGCTAACACAGTGAAACCCCATCTCTATGAAAAATACAAAAACTTAGCCAGGCATGGTGGTGCGCACCTGTAGTCCCAGCTACTCGGGAGGCTGAGGCAGGAGAATCACTTGAACCCGGGAGGCAGAGGTTGCAGTGAGCCAAGATCATGCCATTGTACTCCAGGCTGGACAACAAGAGTGAAACGCCATCTTAAATAAATAAAATAAAATAAAATAAAATAAAACAAAATAAAAATGGCTACTCTGCCTATGGGGTAGTCCTGCTCTGCTATGGAGCAGCCACCCTTTTATAAAAAATGAAAAATAACAACAATAAATTTTGTTTTGATAAATGAGTAACAGAAAAGCCCTTCCCTCAACCCTTATTTCTTGGTCATCTGTACTACCTATTTTTCTTTTTGTTAAAATTGAGATAAATTCACATACCATAATGTAACACCTGTTTTCAAGGAAAATATGAGAGCATTAACTTACATGTAGAATCACTGAAATTATACAATTCATCTTTTATAACTCCTACATGCAGATATATTTTGTTCTTACCAGAACAGTGTAAACATTGCATAAAACTAACTCAAAGGTTTTTGTTTCACTTCTTAATATGCGCACATTCTATCAATATTTTATCTTCAGTTTACTGATTAGTAAGGAAAGACTAAAAGGAAAAGGAACTATGGGTTGCCCCACCTTCCCCTTTCCTGTAATGTCCTCATTGTTGAAATAATACAAGAAAGGATGTGATGGAATTCATTGGTTATCCATATTTCTTAGAATGCTGTAGGGGAGCTACAATTTCTCTTTTTCCTATTACCCAGCTAGTCCTAAGAATTAAACTGACATAACACAGACTCACAGGAGAAAAGTATACAGATTTAATGTGGTAACATTTTCACAGGAGCTCCCACAATAAAAACGAAGACCCAAAGAAGAAGTTAGGAACAAAAGCTTATATACTAGGTTGGACCTAGAGGAGTTTTGTGAAATGTGACAAGACAAAGGGGTCTGGGCTAGGGCAGTTAATTGTTGAAAAGTGGCTAGGAAAACAAGGCGTAGTTTAACAAGGTGTATTTGAACTTACTTCTCTGGACCTCAACTCCCTGATTCTGGTGATATCTTCCTCCTGGTGTACAGAGGACATCTTTTACATGGGAGTTTTGGTTACTGCTTTCAGGAAGAAAAAGAGAAGGTCAGCATGCCTTTCTTGCATCTGCTGTTTTTCAAGTGCCTTTAACTCAAAATAATCACTATGGAAAGTGGCATATTTTGGGGCAGCATGCTCTGAACTCTGTCAATGCCATGGCCATTGTCTGAACTGCATTGGGAGCAAGTTCTGGTCCTAGGAAAGTGTGGTCCACCAAGGTTGTCAGCACCTTTGCTTACTGACTACCAGACATAACATGCATTGAGTCTTGCTTAACTCCCATCCATGGTGGCTTTGTCAAAATTCTGTGCTCATGGAGCTGCACAAACACAACTTGTGAGCTAGGGTGAACTGGAGACCATGGTAGACATACATATTTTGTGTATCTCCTCTGCTTCACACACACATTCCGTGGACCCAGCAGAGTTCACTTAGAAAATACAAGGTGAAAAGTATAATTATGAAGGCCATGGAGCATTAAACCAAGCATGGTGCCCTAGCAAGCCTTGGAGCCATGTGCGCCTGGCAAGTCATGCTTCCATGATGCCACTCAGGGTGCAAACTAGGAAAAGAGATGTGATGGTTCCCACACCCATTTCTTCTCATTAGTAACATGGGACACGCCTGTAGTGTAACAAATCCAAGAGTGAGCTGGTTTTGTAGCTTTCACGCAAGGATCTTAACAAATTTAATAACATTCACTCAGTGACTTTTGTTTTTTCATATTGAAGGGTCTGAATCATGTTAGTCTGTGTTTAAATGGAAAGCCCTTCTGATAACTTGAATGCTTTGTCATGACCCCTTCCTGTAACTTCTCCAGCTTCACTTTTTTTCCCCCACACCAAGGGCTGTGAATGTGGGAGCACATTATCCTAGGCCAGGTGCAGAGTCAAACTAGCTATCCTCTGTGCTATTCCATTTACTTGACTTTTTCACGGAAGCTGTACCCTTTTCATCTTTCAAGAGTTACAAAACCAAGAGCTCAGTTGCTGGTGCCAGGCTGTCTGGGTTTGAATCTCATTTCCACCATTTGCTTACACACCTGCCTGCTTCAGTTTCCTCATCTGTAAAGTGGGAATACTATTAGGTTGGTGCAAAAGTAATTGCAAAAACCACACCTAATGAAAGTCCTTACCACATAAGGTTGTGAGGATTAAAAGAGTCACTATATGGAGCATTTAGAATCTTGTCTGATAATACTAAGTGCTATTCATGTATTTGCCATTTTATTCCTCCCCAAATATAAAGGTCTTTATTCTTTTATAGTAAAAGTACATGCCAAGTATAAACTTTTAATTGAAAACTTGGCAAGAAACAAAATCACTTATAATTCAAGAAATGACCATTGATGCCTTTTTGTTTTGTTTTGTTTTGTTTTGTTTTGTTTTGTTTTGAAGTAGAGGTGGGATCTCCCCATGTTGCCCAGGCTGGTCACAAACTTCCGGGCTCAAGTACTTCTCCCACCTTGGCCTCCCAAAGTGTTGAGATTACAAGTGTGAACCTCCATGCTCAGCCCATTGCTAAAGTTTGATGTATCTCTTCCCAATCTTTTTTTCTTTCCTATGCACACGTGTTTTTATTTTCCTTTTTCCGAAACTGGGAATAAACATACGTGATACATGGTAGCCTCATTTAGTTTCACTATATGCTATAAATATTTTTTCATTGTTATAGAATCATTTTAATGCCTGTATATTATGTCATGGCATAAGTATACAACAATTTATTAAGGAAATTCAATTTTGAAAACATTTGGGGTTGGGTGCAGTGGCTAACGCCTGTAATCCCAGCACTTTGGGAGGCTGAGGCAGGTGGATCACTTGAGGTCAGGAGTTTGAGAGCAGCCTGACCAACGTGGTGAAACCTCGTCTCTACTAAAAAAAAAAAGAAAAAAAGAAAAAACAATCCAGGCATGGTGGCACATGTCTGTAATCCCACCTACTTGGGAGGCTGAGGCAGGATAATCGCTTGAACCCAGAAAGTGGAGGCTGCAGTGAGCCAAGATCACACCATTGCACTCCAGCCTGGGCAGCGAGAGCAAAACTCTGTCTCAAAAAACAAAAGAAAAAAAGAAAACGAAGAAAAGAAAAGAAGGTAAGAAAACATTTGGGTTTCTAGTTTTTCAATGTTATAAGCCATATGATATAAACAGTCAGTTTGGTGTATATTTCTGTAGAATATATTTTTCATCTCTGTATATAGGTCCCCATGGTAATGTTGAACCCTTCTTTTAGGTTATATTTGATAGCTCAGACTTCATCAGTTTACAGACTTAGTTTGTATCATTTTTCTTTAATTGCATTATTTAACATTTGTCCTTAATTAAAGCTCCTGTGCTACTTTTCTGCCCACAAATGTGTCCTTGAATTTTTTCGCCTTCATTGATTAGCTGATTCTCTACTTAGTGAGCTTACTGTATCCACAAACTTCAGAGCTCCTGGTATACTTACTCTTCCAAATCAATTATGAACTATCAAAGTTGTTTAGCTCGAGAACTGAAGCTTGAGATTATTTTCTGTGGCCGCTCTCTAAATGCTTTCCAAAACAAACTATTCTGTGGTGAAATCCTACAATAGTAAGTCATTAGAGCTGAGGGGATCTTATTAAAAGCTTCTTACCAGAGGCCCTGGGGATTCAAACAATAGATACATTCTCTCTACCCCTGTCTATACTTATTTGCCATCTCAAAAACTGTTTTAAATTAATAAGACTTGATTTCCCCTTTATATTCCCTTCTGAAGGCCAAATGCCTCTTGCCCCTTTCAGAAATTGAGGAGAGCCATTTCTGTGTATGCTGCATATGTGACACTGTGTGTGTGTGTGTGTGTGCGTGTGTTTGTGGGGGAAGGGTGTGTGTGCATGTAACAAGTTGGATAAAGCATTGGTATTTCTTATATAGTTGGAAATTCCTATTTTGTGGCATGAGCTTGTCATATGAGCCTGCCTCAAACTAAAAGGTCAAGTAGACAAGTTCCTCTTCAGTTGTTTTGCTTCTGGGAAACCCAGCTCCATCACTTGGGTCTGAGAGGAACTGAAAAAGCAAACGCCCACAAAGCTGTGAGTGATTCAATATTATCCCTATTGGAGGTGTGGCATTAAAGAGGATGTATCAGAAGCTATGACGTCATACTAACTGCTAATACTGGGGATTTCGACCCTGAGCCAGAATAAGTCACATTTACAAGTTTCACATCAGTCATTTACTCAATAAGCATTTATTGATTATAAAACTGCTTTTGCAAAATTATGACAGTGTGTAGGGAAACACTCTCCCCAAACTGTGTTTTTCCTCTACTTTCACACAACAATAATCACCAACACAGGGGAAGATTCTGTGACCAAATGTTGGAGGTCACACACCAAGCCGTGGACATGAGCTGGGTGTCCTCTAGTTCAGTTCTGACATTATCTACCTGGAGATAGCATCAGATCCCACAGGTGGGCTCAGTTCCCAAGACTGCCCTTCCACACACACCAGTCACAAGTCCAGGCCTCTGGAACTTCTGACAAACCAGCTTCAAATTGGGGTTCCCACAACCCCCTCTTTGGGTTTAATTCATCGGAGGGAGCAGCTCATACAACTCGAGAAACACTTATCTACGTTTACTGATTTATTATAAAGGATATTGCAAAGGATGCAGATGAAGACGTGTGTAGGGAAAAGTCAGGGGGAAGGAGTGCAGAGCTTCCATGCCCTCCCTGGGTGCCAGTCTCCAGAAATCTCTACTGTTCAGCTATCCGGAAGCTCAATGAACCCTGTCCTCTTGGGTTTTTATGGAAGCTTCATGACATCAGCATTCCTTCCCCCAGGGCATAGCGTGGGGGAGGATCTTAAGACAAACAATTAGAAAGGCAGGTGAGGGGGGTAGTGATGGTTGTGGGGGTGGACATGACACATTAGAGTGAAAGGAGGGCAGGAGAAGGTCAGAGACCTGCCTCTGAGGCCTAACACACCCAACATTCTAATGAAAGGCTGTAACAGAAGCCACAGGAGTTATGAGCCAGGAACCACAGAAGAAATCCAATACATCTCGTAATGTCACAGACGGTAAGAAATCTGACATAGTTGGCTCCATCTTGCTTCTGGCTTCCCAGCTGTCCTTGGCCATTCCTGTGTAGGCCAAACTAACTTTGGGAGGAGTCTAGTTTATGGTTTAATGTTAAAGCAAAGATGATAATAGCCCTTTCCAAAACTAAGTCATCTTTGTAAAACTAATGAAAGGCCACAATGTTAGGATTATGAGAGGGGCCTGCATTCCAATAAGATAGGCATGGTGTTATTTATTTGTTTGTTTATTTTGACATGGAGTCTCACTCTGTCACCCAGACTGTTGTAAGGTGGCGTGATCTCAGTTCACTGCAATCTCTGCCTCCAGGATTCAAGTGATTCTCCTGTCTCAGCCTCCCAAGTAGCTGGAACTACAGGCACATGCCACCATGCCCAGCTAATTTTTGTATTTTCAGTAAAGATGGGGTTTCACCATGTGGACCAAGCTTGTCTTGAACTCCTGATCTCAGGTGATCTACCTGCCTTGGCCTCCCAAAGTGCTGAGATTACAGGCACGAGCCACCAAAACTGGCCTCCGGATAGGCATAGTTTCTATAATCCCTTACTGCTCAGGGGTCATGGGGCTAGAGGTCACAAGAGTGATGACTTTCCCAATTGCTCCTATAGATAATGTCACTGTCATAGAAGCTGGGGTTGGTATTTTTGAGCTATCTTTCACACTGACTCCACCTGGGGTTGTGACTCGTGATTCAGTGGATTCTGTGACCTGACTCAGAGGTAGACTCAGCCCAACCAGTCAGCATCATCACCCATTCCCCAGCCCCTTCCCACCAAATCGTCTATAAAAACCCAAACCTCCAAGCACTCGGGGAGACTCGTTTGGGTGATAACTCCAGTTCTCCTCCATGGGTTGGCCTCACATCAATTAAATTCTTTCTCTACTGCAGTACTGTGGGCTCAGTGGATTGATTTTTGTCTGTGCAGCAGGCAGGAAGAACCTGTCGGGTGATCACAATTACCCTGCATGGCTAAGCACTGTATTAACTGTTAGGGCTACGTAGAAGCCCTTGCTTTCAAAGAGTGTGTGATTTAGCAACAGAAGGAGACATAATTATAATACATTATAGTAGGGTAAAACTGTAACATAATGGGTCAGTTGTCCAATGTGCAAAGCAATGTGCTGAGACACTAGGTTGCATCAGAGAAAGAGGTTTCATTGTAGGGCTGCCAAATGAGGAGACAGGAGGAAACCTCAAACCTATCTCCCCAAGGAGTTTGGGGGTAGGGTTTTCAAGGGGTTTGGAGTGGGCTGAAGTGTGGCGATTGTTGACTGTTTCTAGAGTACGGGGTGAAGTCATGGGATAGGGAGATGAAGAAGCTGTATTCTCATGCTTATTTGGTTCCTCTGTGGGGGTCTTTAAACTGGTTGGTGTCAGCAGTTCTGCTGGAATTCAGGATCTGCTTAAGCAATTTCTTTCTCTCTCTCACTCTCGCTCTCACTCTCTCACTCTCTCTGTCTCGCTCTCTCTTTTTCTTTCTTTCTGTCTCCCAGGCTGAAGTGCAGTGGCACACTCTGCTCATTGCAGCTTGACCTCCCAGGATTAAGTGATCCTCCCACCTCAGCCTCCTAAGTAGCTGAGACTACTAGGCATGCATCACCATGCCTGGCTATGCTTAAGCAATTCTTAAACAAAAGCCTTACAATTCTAACATAAGAGACACTATCTAACATCAGAAATTCTATCTATAGGAACATGGAGATGCAAATAGTCAGTATCTAGTGTTATATGACCAGGAAGGAAGTGGATCAAAGTGCAGCCTGATTAATGCTTAATTATAATTGTATTTCTGTCCAGAATTCTTGTTAACCTGTAAGGATGGCTTCAAGAGTAGGCACAAAGACATGCCCAAACTATGGGATATCAGGAGAAGAGGAGTGGCTGGGTGGGGTGGCTCACACCCATAATCCCTATACTTTGTGAGGCCAAGGTGGATGAATCACTTGAGGTCAGGAATTCGAGACCAGCCTTGCCAATATGGTGAAATCCCATCTCTACTAAAACTACAAAAATTAGCCAGGCATGGTGGCATGAACCTGTAGTCCCAGCTTCTTGGGAGGCTGAGGTGGGAGAATCGCTTGAACCTGGGAGGCAGAGGCTGCAGTGAGCCGAGATCACACCACTGCTCTCCAGCCTGGGCGAGAGTGAGACTCCATTTCCAGGAAAAAAAAAAAAAAGAAAGGAGAAGAGAAGCATGAGAATAGAAATTGTGATTGTTTGCCCATGCACCTCTCATCTTTGGGCAGCAGTCATAGGGTGAGAGAGTTGATCTCAGCTCTAGGGCTGGGCCCTGAAGAATCTAAGTCACTCAGTGATATGGTTTGGATCTGTGTCCCCACCCAAATCTCACATGCAATTAGAGTCTCCAGTGTTGGAGGTGGAGCCTGGTGGGAGGTGATTGGATCATGAGGGTTGATCCTTCATGAATGGTTTAGCATCATCCATTTGGTGCTGTTCTTGTGATAGAGTTCTCAGAAGATCTGGTTGTTTAAAAATGTGTATCACCTCGGCTGGGCGTGGTGGCTCACGCCTGTAATCCCAGCACTTTGGGAGGCCGAGACAGGCGGATCACAAGGTCAGGAGATCGAGACCATCCTAGCTAACATGGTGAAACCCTGTCTCTACTAAAAATACAAAAAATTAACCAGGTGTGGTGGCACTCGCCTGTTGTCCCAGCTACTTGGGAGGCTGAGGTAGGAGAATCACTTGAACCCAGGAGGCGGAGCTTGCAGTGAGCAGAGATCGCACCACTGCACTCCAGCCTGGGTGAGAGAGCAAGACTCTGCCTCAAAAAAAAAGAAAAAAAAAAATGTGTAGCGTCTCCCGCCTCGCTCTCTCTTGCTCCCACTCGAGCAATGTGACATGCCTGCTCCCCCATCACCTTCTGCTATGATCATAAGCTTCCTGAGCCCTCCCCAGAAGTCAAGCAGGTGCCAGCATCATGCTTCCTGTGTAGCCTGTGGAACCATGGGTCAATTAAACCTCTTTTCTTTATAAATTACCCCGTCTCAGATATGTCTTCATAGCAGTGCCAGAACAGGCTAATAACCTTAAGGACCCGCAAGCCGAACTCACTGGACACAGGGCATCCCCAGCCACTGGTCTTGGTTCACGTGTCTCTGCTCAGGCCATTGACAAGTGAGGAGAGGATTTCGAAGAACTTCTGAGAAAGAAATGTTCATGCTCCTTTTTTTGTTTAAATTGAAATATAATTGACACATCAAAATATGCACCCTGAGGATGGATAAAATTCAGTGGTTTTAGCATATTCACAAAATTGTGCAACTATCGCCACTATCTAATTTGAGAACATTTCACCCTCTCAAAAGAAACCTCATACCCATGCTCCCTCCATGTAGCCCCTGGCAACCATAAATGAATGTTTTCTTTTTCTCTCAATGGATTTGCCTATTCTGGATGTTTTACGTAAATGAAATCATATAATTTTTTCTGTCTGGCTTCTTTTGTTTAGTATTATGTGTCCAAGGCTCATTCATCTTGTAGAATATTTTAATATTTCATTCATTTTCACAGTGAAATAATATTCCATTGTATTTTACATTGTATTTTGTAATGTAAAATACATTGTATTTTGTTTATCCATTCATTAGTTGATGGATACTGGGGTCGTTTTCACTTTTTGGCTATTATGCTGCTATGAACTTTGTGTCCAAGTTTTTGTGTGTACATGTGTTTTCAATTCTCCTGGGTAGGTACTTGGATGTGAAATTGCTGGAACATTTGATAAATATGTATATTTAACTCTTTGAAGGCCAAGCACTGTGACTCATGCCTGTATTCCCAGCATTTTGGGAGGCCGAGGCCGGTGGATCACTTGAGGCCAAGAGTTCAAGACCAGCCTGGCCAGCATGGCAAAATCCTGTCTCTACTAAAAGTACAAAAATCAGCTGGGCATGGTGGTAAACATTTGTAATTTGTAATCCCAGCTACTTGGATGGCTGAGGCACAAGAATCACCTAATTCCAGGAGGCGAAGGTTACAGTGAGCTGAGATCACACCACTGCACTCCAACCTGTCACCTGGGTGACAGAGCAAGACGCTACCTCAAAAAAAAAAAAAAAGAAGAAGAAGAAAAGAAACGAAAAGGAAAGAAAAAAATACTTCACTCTTTGAGAAACTGCCAGACTGTTTTTCCCAAGGGACTGCACCATTTTATATTCCCACCAGCAACATACAACGGTTCTAATTTCTCTGCATCCTCGTCAACACTTGTCATTGCTTGTCTTTCTTGAGTATCACTGTCCTAGCATGTGTGAAGTGGTGTCTCATTATGGTTTTAATTTGCATTTGCCTAATGACTAATGGGGCTGAATATCTCTTTATGTGCTGTTGGCCATTTGTATGTCTTCTTTGGAGAAATACCTATTCCAATTCTGTTTCATTTTTTAAAACAATTTAATTTAAAAATTTTAAATGTTTTATTTTTATTTACTTATTTATTTATTTTGAGACAGTGTCTTGCTCTGTCACCCATGCTGGAGTGTGGTGGCTCAAACCCAGCTAACTGCAGCCTTGACTTCCCCAGGCTTAGCCTCCTGAGTAGCTGGGACTACAGATATGTACCACCATGCCTGCCTAACTTTTTTGTAGAGACAGGGTCTCACTATGTCCCTCAGGCTGTTCTTGAACTCCTGGCTTCAAACAATCCTCCCATATCAGCCTCCCAAAGTGCTAGGATTACAGACATGAGCCACCACACCTGGTTTTTTTTGTCTTTAAATTGGGCTATTTGCCTTTTAATCGTTGAGTTTTGTAAGTGTTTTTTATATATTTTGGATACCAGACTTTGATTAAATATACGATGTGTAAATATTTCCCTAAATTCTGTGAGTTGTACATTCATGTTCTTATTGGGGGTCAGAACACAGTATCCCAAATTATGACACCTTGGCATGCTGACTAGTTTGAACTGAAGGAGACTGGGAGAACTTGACCCCAAAGCAAGGTCTCTTTGTCCTTCTGCCACCCTCTTTTCTCCCTCTCCCCTTTCTCTCCCAAGGTGAGTTATAGAAACTAGAATTTATCTGCCCAAGGCAAGCCATAAACCCTAGGAAGGTCATTCACTGACCTCCTACCTCCCCCGTCCCCCCTGTACCCTGAAGATCTTTATGTGACCTGTGTCCTGCACATAGTGGAAAAGGGGAATGCCTTATATTATTAGAAACACAGAAAGGAATGTGAACAGGCAGGCCTCGCTAAGTTCCCACCACTACAAGTTTATTACCATTACATCACACCCCTTTCCTGTTTCTCTGCAACTGTTCACTTCTTCCATCAGACTCAGCACAAACGTACAGTCTTCCCTGGGTCTTCAGGTCTTCACTTTGGAAGGCTCCCCTGTCATGTAAACCTTGGTTAAATAAATTTGTGATGCTTTTCTCTTGTTAATCTGTCTCTTGTTATAGGGGCATCTGCCATGACCCTTGTGATGGATGAGGAAAGGGTATTAGTTTTTTCCCCTACAATCTTTTTTTTTTTTTTTTTTTTGAGATGGAGTTTTGCTCTTGTTGCCCAGGCTGGAGTGCAATGGCGCAATCTCGGTTCACTGCAACCTCCGCCTCCCAGGTTCAAGTGATTCTCCTACCTCAATCTCCCAAGTAGCTGGGATTACAGGAATGCACCACCACTCCCAGCTAATTTTTTTTGTATTTTAGTAGAGAGGGGTTTCTCCATGTTGGTCAGGCTGGTCTTAACCCCCCGCCCTCAGATGACCCGCCCGCCTCAGCCTCCCAAAGTGCTGGGATTACAGGCATGAGCCACTGTGCCCGGCCCTTCCCCTACACTCTTGAGAGAACTTTTGGAGGGGAACTCCTCTCTCCCTCTGGACATTGATTTAACTGAGGCCTGGAATGGCTGCAGACATCTTGCTCTAGGCCTCGAGGATGAGTCCAGAGAGTTGGAGGGACGTGGAGTTAAAACCTCTGAATTGAGCCAGTCCTCCAGAGAACATTTTNAAGTGATTCTCCTACCTCAATCTCCCAAGTAGCTGGGATTACAGGAATGCACCACCACTCCCAGCTAATTTTTTTTGTATTTTAGTAGAGAGGGGTTTCTCCATGTTGGTCAGGCTGGTCTTGAACTCCCGACCTCAGATGATCCGCCCGCCTCAGCCTCCCAAAGTGCTGGGATTACAGGCATGAGCCACTGTGCCCGGCCCTTCCCCTACACTCTTGAGAGAACTTTTGGAGGGGAACTCCTCTCTCCCTCTGGACATTGATTTAACTGAGGCCTGGAATGGCTGCAGACATCTTGCTCTAGGCCTCGAGGATGAGTCCAGAGAGTTGGAGGGACGTGGAGTTAAAACCTCTGAATTGAGCCAGTCCTCCAGAGAACATTTTGTCTTATCTCTAGACTCCCAGGCTCGCAATCTAATACATTTATGCATTGTTTAATTTTGGTGTTCAGTTACCTGCTGCTCAAAGTGTTCTAAATGTTCCAGTAACCAAACCCAGTCCGAGAGAGAGGAAGTCTTGACCATTTCCTTCTCAAATCAAAAAAAGGAGTTTGAGAATTAACCTTCAGCAATACGAACAGCAACATCTTGGACTTCATCCAAACATTAAAAGAGTTGTGAACAGTATTGCCTCAAAGACAGGGAAACAGAGAGATAAAAACGACCTTTCAGAGGCAGTGGCTTATAGAAACTACTGTTGCTTTGCAAATTAAATGTTAGTTTAATAGTCTTTTATATTTGCATTAATTTTTCTGAGATATAATCTATATTTTAATAGTCTTTGAGCAGATCAACAGGGGAAAGACTGAATAGATAATTTACTTCCCCAGTCAGGAAATCATTCTGATTAAATGGGTCCTGGAAAATCTCTACTTCCTCTCTTTTGGCACTGAGGAAGTGTTCAGCTGTTTTGTTTTTAAAAACCTCAAGGTATATCAGTTAACCAGCTGTCCTGGATGTGGTTTTGCTAGTTTGTGTATGGTTATTGAGTGACTTATCAAAGGAAAGAGAATGAAAAAGAAAACACAAAAAGGCAAGGCATGGACAGACACGATGATAGCAAAGAGATCTACGGCCTCCATATGTGAATTTCATTCTTATTTCGAAAGTCTAGTGATAGTAGATGTCACTCAACACCTACTTGATTTATTGTTTTTTTTCTTAGAAGATAACTCCTTGCTTTAGGAATCAAAACACGGAACCAAAACTTTGTTCTGTGGCTCTTTCTCAGCCGGTTTTCTCACAAAGATTTAGTAACAAGGATTAGGTATTGTGTTCCCAAAACCTTCCTCTTAGACAACATTGAACCAGATTATCTAAACGCCTAACTTACCACCTGGACAATAGAAAATCTGGGGGAAATGCTTGAATCCTTAATGCAAAGCTCCACTCAATGAGTCTGACTCACATGCTATAAAAAGCACATTTTCCTTGCAAAGTTACTGGGTCACCCTTGAGTTGATCTGTGGATTGCATAGACCTTGTATTTGATTCTGGGGGAGCTGATATTGGATTTTTCTGGTTAGTGCTGCTCCCAGCATTTTGCTAAGTAACTCTGCACATTGGAGAGATGAGGAGCTTGCTCAGGGCCATGTAACCGAGGTAACCTTAGCAAACCAGCCAGAAGCAGAGTGGGGATGGGACAGCAGTGTTGGGCAGGTTGACTGCTTCAGGGCTCACTTAGCTCACTTACCTGAGTTTACAACAAACCATCACCATATTTTGTAGAATGACCTCCCAGAACATCCTGCTGTTTTTCTCTAGGCCTGAGCTTGGAAAAGGCTTTAGTAAATGTTTGCTGTTGCATTTTATCAGCTCATGTCCTTTTAATTGAGTCACTAATTAATGAGAAAACATTTCTTACGTCATCTACATATCTTCTGTGTGACTTTGTTCTGAGCTGTTGGTAATCCTTTTCTTGAGTGGCCTCTGACCACACTTGCTGAAACAGCAGCAACTCCCTGCATTCTTCATTTCCCTCTCTTGCTTCATTCTTCTCCATGGCACTTACCACCACCTGATATATTACATATTAATCTGTTAATTGTCTATGTGCACACGCACACACCAATATATGCTGTAAGAGTGAAGAAAATTGTTTCATCTGCATGTTATTCCAAATGCCTAGAAAAGTGCCTTGCAAATAGTAGGTAGACATTATAGTTTTTACGCAATTAATAATGTAATGAATTTTTATTCGTTTTCAATCATTTTAATGCATTTTGGTTCACTAATTCATCTATTCAAAATACCATGCATACTGATTAAGAGCATGAGTTCTAGGCACAGAGGGATTAATTAAATCCCAGTTCTTCCACTTATAAGCTGTGTGAACTTGGACAATCGTATAACCTTGCTGTGTCTAGGCTTTCTCATTAATGTAACAGGATAATAATGCTATCCCTCTCGTAAGTTTGTTTTGAGTATTAAATGGTATATTAATACATAAAGCACTGAGAACAATACCTGCAACATGGCACATAAGCACAATGCCTGTGAAATCTCATATGCTCAATAACTATTAATAGTCATTACTCATTCATTCAACAAAAACATATTGAATGTTTACTCTAGGCAGGTGCTGGGAGTGCAAGGCGAACAAAACTAAAAATAGACTTTTCCCCTACGGGGCTGTGGATAAGAAAGTTATCAAGCAAAGTGTTAAGGACTGTTGTGTCCCCCCAAATTCATATGTTGATGTCCTAACCTCCAATATGGCTATATTTGGAGATAGGGCCTCTAGGGAAGTCATTAAGATTAAAGGAGGTTGGCCGGGTGCAGAGGTTCATGTCTGTAATCCCAGTACTTTGGGAGGCCGAGGCAGGCAGATCATCTGAGGTCAGGAGTTTGAGACCAGCCTGGCCAACATGGTGAAACCCTGTCTCTACTAAAAATACAAAAATTAGCTGGGCATGGTGGTGGGCACATGTAATCCCAGCTACTATGGAGGCTGAGACAAGAGAATCGTTTGAACCAGGGAGGCAGAGGTTGCAGTGAGCTGAGATTGCACCACTGCACTCCAGCCTGGGCAACACAGCATGACTCTGTCTCAAAAAAAAAAAAAAAAAAAAAAAAAAAAAAAATTAGAAGAGGTCACAAGGGTGACCTAATCTAATCTAATGGGATAGGGCTGGTGACCTTATGAGAAGAGGAAGAAGCCAAATGCAGTGGCTCATGCCTGGTAATCCCAGCACTTTGAAAGGCTGAGGTGGGAGGATCACTTGACCTCAGGAGTTCAAGACCAGCCTGGGCAACACAGTGAAACCCTTATCTCTACAAAAAAAATTTAAAAACATTAGCTGGGTGTGGTGGCACGTTCTTATAGTACCAGCTACTCGGTGGGCTGTGGTGGGAGGATTGTTTGAGCCTAGGAGTTCCTGGCAGCAGTGAGCTGTGATCACGCCACTGTGCTCCAGCCTAGGTGGCAAAGCAAGACCCTGTTTCAAAAAAAAAAAAAAAAAAAGAGAAGAGTAAGAGACATCAGAGATTAATAGAGATTGACACTTCTCTCTCTCTCTCTCTCTCTCTCTCTCTCCTTCTATCTCCCTCCACCTGTACACAGAGGAAAGGCTGTGTAAGGACACAGCAAAAAGGCAACTGTCTGCAAACCAGGAAGAGAGGCCTCACCAGATATCAACCCTCATGGCACCTTGATCTTGATCTTTCCAGAACTGTGAGAAAATTAACTTCTGTTGTTGTTTAAGCTGCCCTCCAACACCATCTGTAGTATTTTGTTATGGCAGCCCAAACTTAGTAATACATCAAGTAACCACACAAATGCATGTAGAATTAAAACTGACTTAACTGTTCAAAAGAGGGTATAGGGCAAGAGTGTATTTATAGGGGGTATTCTATCTGGTCAGAGATGAAAGAGAAATATTTTTCTCGGTAAAGTTAACAAGGTATATGGGGTGGGGTGAATATGGGGTGGAGAATGGTCCCAAACAGGGCCAATAGCTTGTGCAAAGGTCCTGGGGTGAGAGAGAGCACAGTTTATTGGATAAAACAAATGGCAGCTGTGTGATTGGGTTGCTAAGAGTGAAGAGGAAAGTGATACAGGGGAGGCTGGAGAAGAGGGTGAGGCCTGACTTCTCAGGACCATGCAGGATTTTCACTGCTAACTTGGGCCACTTGCACACCAGATTGGAACTGGAAATGGTGGGTGTAGGAGACAGAGATCAAAATAACCTCTAGATGTCCACTTGCATAGCTGGTAGGTCACAGGACCATTCATGATAGGGAAGCCCAGGAAAGAACAATATTTCAAAGAGAAAGTCATGAATTTGCATGTGTTAAGCTTGTTGTGCTTTTGAGTCATTTAGAAAGAGACATTTGTAGGCGGACCTATCTACAAGTCTAGACTCAGACAGAGGCCTGAGTCATGTCGGTGGGAGAGGTGATTCAGGGCAGTCGTTCTCAGACTTTGAGTTTCAAGACCCTTTACACTCTTAAAAACCATCAGGGACCCCAAAGAGCTTCTGTTTATGTGGGTTATATCTGTCCATATTTACTATATTAGAAATTTAAACTGAAAAAATTAATATTAATGTATAATAAACCTGTTATACCTTAACATAACATAAAGATTTTAATGGGAAATAACTACTTTTTCAAACCAAAAAACAAAATATTTGTGGCTGGGCATGGTGGCTCATGTCTGTAATCCCAGCATAACTGCAGCACTTTGGGAAGCTGAGGCAGGAGGATCACTTGACGCCAGGAGTTTGAGACCAGCCTGGACAACAGAGTGAGACCTCATCTGTACACACACACAAAAATTAGCCGGGCATGGTGGGTACACGCCTGTGGTCCTAGCTACTTGGGAGGCTGAAGTGGGAGGACTGCTTGGGCCTGGGAGATTGAAGCTGCAGTGAGCCACAATCATTCCACTGTACTCCAGCCTGGGCAACAGAGTGAGACCTTGTCTGAAAAAAGAAAAAAATTGTGAGAAGAATAGTATTGTTTTACAGTTTTGCAAATTGGTTTCATAATTGGCTTAATGGAAAAGAGCTGGATTCTTATAGCTACTTCTGCATTGAGTCTGTTGTGATACATTGTCCTGACAGAAGCACATGAAGAAAATCTGACCTCAGGTTGATGTGGAGTTGGAAAAGGGAGGACTTTGTGGTCCTCTGGATAGAGCCTTGGGGAACCCCCAGAGTACTTAGACTGCAATTTGAGAACTGCTAATCTAGAGAGATATACTACGGTGTATGAAGAGAAGAGAGCTGGGCTCAAGCCTCAAGGAGCACCCACGTTTAATGGTCAGGAAGGAGAGGATAAGTGAACAGGTCAGAGAGGGACCACTCGGCGAGGCAGGAGAGGACCCAGGAGCAGCACCCGTGGTGTCAGGAAGCTAAGGCAGCACTGGGTTTTCTTTTTTTTTTTTTTTTGAGACGGAGTCTCGCTCTGTCGCCCAGGCTGGAGTGCAGTGGCCAGATCTCAGCTCACTGCAAGCTCCGCCTCCCGGGTTCATGGCATTCTCCTGCCTCAGCCTCCCGAGTAGCTGGGACTACAGGCGCCCACCACCTCGCCCGGCTAGTTTTTTGTATTTTTTTAGTAGAGACGGGGTTTCACCATGTTAGCCAGGATGGTCTCGATCTCCTGACCTCGTGATCCGCCCGTCTCGGCCTCCCAAAGTGCTGGGATTACAGGCTTGAGCCACCGCGCCCGGCCTTAGCACCAGGTTTTCAAAGGAAGAGTGGTCGAAGTGCTTCTGAAAAAGTCAAGTCAGAAGAGAAGTGAAAAATATCTTTTGACTCAAAATGTGTTTGTCTGACCAGTTCCATGATCTGAACATACAGGGAAGGGCAAAGCTGAGAGGGGAATACCGGGAGTAAAGATAAAGGTGGGTGTGTCAAAGAGTGATAGTTGCCTCCTCCTCCCATTCATTCTCCTCCTTTTCTATGGTATTACGATCCTGTTTTGTTTTGGGTTTTTGTTGTTGTTGTTGTTGTTGTTGTTTTATGAAACAGGATCTTGCTTTGCTGTCCAGGCTGGAGTGCAGTGGTGCATAGCTCAGTGCAGCCTCAAACTCCTGGGCTCAAGCAATCCCCCCACCTCGGGCTCCCAAGTAGCTGGGACCATCATGGGCTAGGATCTTGATTTTCAACTTAGCACATAGCCAACCAGCATAAACAACGACATTTACCCCCTTGCAGGTAGGGGTGGCCAGGAGACTAAGTTCTACAAATGAAGCAGAAGTGGTTTGTAGCAACTTCTAGAAGCCCCCTGAAAGACAGGTGTTCTCTTGGCTACTTTTCATCTCTTCCGCCCTCCCTTTGGCTGTAACACAGACATGATGGCTGGAGCTGGAGCAACCATTCAGGCAACGAGATGACCACACAACACAGAGGACTGGCAAGACCCAAGAAACCTGGGTCTTGTCTTGGTGGAGCAGAGCCACCTCACCAGCCTTAGATTGCCAATTGCTACATAAAAAAGAAATGAACTTCCATCCTGTTTAGACTGTGATTATTTGGGTGTCTATTATTCACAGCCAAACTTAATTCTAACTCTTACAGTGAATGAGTGGTTTTATGGGTATGAAGTTGAAGGAGTTTCTCTCCGATGGTTTCACTTTCTTTCTGAGGAAGGATGTGAGATCATAGGACGAGAGTGGAAGGTTGCAGAGTGAGATCAAAAAGGCAAGTAGAAGAGGGTTTGAAATTGCTGTGGCTGGGCACAGTGGCTCACACTTGTAATCCTAGCACTTTGGGAGGTCAAGGCAGGAGGATTGCTTAAGCCCAGGCGTTTGAGACAAGTCTGGGTAGCATAGCGAGATCCCATCTGTACTATCAAAAAAAAAAAAAAATTAGCCAGGTGTGGTAGTGGGCTGTAGTCCTAGCTACTCAGGAAGTTGAGGCAGGAGGATGGATTGCTTGAGTCCAGGACATCAAGGCTACAGTAAGCCAAGATTACGCCATTGTACTCTAGCCTAAGCAACAGAGCAAGAGTCTGCCTCAAAAAAAAAAAAAAAAAGTAGAACTCTAAGAGTGACTTAGGGCATAAATCAGGCTAGTCTGGAGTGCCTGCGCTGGATATTCTCTGGTCTCCAACCCAAGTCTTCATTCTTCTCCATGCTGCTCTGGTTCAGGAGCTGATTTTTATGCACTTCTTCATTTAAGCTCCCTCCCAGCTCTGTTGGGTTCTTGAGTTTGGTCATCTGGAGGTGCCTGCAGGATAATGGGGCTGAGCAGAGAGACAGGTTGGGGTAATTGTTTCCCATTTGTCAGTTGCTGCATTCCTCTACTGAACTAAAAATCATAGCCCCAGCTACCTGCTAGGCTGCTAAGTTCTGGTAATGTCCCTCCTTCCCCCTGCAGAATGAAAGGTAGAAGCTCGCTGGGTCTCCCTATCCCTACCCACACTTTTGTTAATCTTCCCTTTTTTCTTTCTTTTTTTCTTTTAATAGAGACAGGGTCTCATTATGTTGCCCAGGCTGTTCTCGAACTCCTGGCCTCAAATGATCCTGCCCACTTCAGCTTCTCAAAGTCCTGGGATTACAGACATGAGTTACCATGCCCAACTCTTCCCCTTCTTAAGCCTTCCTCAGTTACCCCTTCTAAGTGTGTCATCTGTTTCCTGCTGGGACCTTGCCTGGTACTAGGGCCATCTGAGGTTGGAGATCACAATTTATGGTAAAATCAATAGGTCTTGTGGTTTGACTTCCCTTGCTGTACCAAGATGCCCAGGTGTAAACAGAGAAAGCAAGTTATAGTTTAGCCAGCTGCATACACCATGAGGAGAGTCAAGTGAGCTACCAAATGATGTAAGCTGATGATGGAAAAAGTAAAGAAAGGATATGGTAGAGGGCCTGGTAGGGAGCAGAGGAGTTATCTTACTCCTTGCTGGAGGCTCTGGTGGATCAAAGGCAGGGGCCCTGGAGTGGGTAGCAGGAGATGAACCACAAACCAGAGATTGAGAAAGCATGCTCAGAGAGTGGGATACTTGAATTAGTGAAAACAGAACTGGTCAGACAGAGTTGGAACCCATTTAGGGCCTTTATATGTGCCCGGGGCAATTACTATGAACAGGGGACCCTGCACAGGGAAATTAAAGAAGCAGAATATTGTTCTCCTCTCTGGAGGACTTAGCAGTTGAACTAGGAAGGTGGATGAAGAGTGCACATAAAATGCCAACTGAATGGAACAGAGTATAAAAAGATCTTCAGAGGAGGAAGCCTCCCTCAAGGCTGGCCCATTCTGAAAGATGTTGTGGATGTCTTAGTCCTTTTTCTGTTGCTTATAACAAAATACTTGAAACTGAGTAATTTATAAAGAAAAGGAATTTATTAATTTATTTCTTACAGTTGTGAAGACTGGGAAGTTCAAGGTTGAGGGACTGTATCTGCTAAGGACCTTCATGCTTGCAGGGGGACTCCTTGCAGAGCCACAGGGAGATGCAGGGCATCAAATGATGAGGAGGCTGAGTGTGCTTGCTCAATTCCTTCTCCTCCTTCTTCTTCTTCTTCTTCTTCTTCTTCTTCTTCTTCTTCTTCTTCAGCCACTAGTGCCTCTCCTCTGATAACCTATTAATTCATGAACCCACTAATCTATTAATCCATTTATATGACCAGAGCCTTTATGACCCAATCCTCTCTAAAAGGCCCCACCTCTCAATAATGGGATTTACGTTTTAACATGACTTTTGGTGGGGACAAGCATTCAAACCATAGCGGTGGTGGAGGTAGGACTTGATAAAAGCTCTGAAAGAAGGGAGGCTTTGGGTCTGAGAGAGCTGGGGCACTTCAGGCAGGGAGGTTGTGTGAGCTACAGGGCCAGGAATGCACAAGGAGTTTTGGAATGAACCAGATTAGTAAGAGGGTAGAGACTGTGGAGAGGAGCACAAAAAGAAAAAACCAAGAGGTGTGCAGGGGCCCCCAAGACCATCTCTAGAATTGATGACTTTCTAGAAGGATTCACAAGACTCAGAAAACAGTCATACTCATAGCTGTGATCCATTCCAGCAAAAGCATGCAAAACAAAATTAGCAAAGGAAGGGCGTGCATGGGGCAAAGTCTGGAGGAAACCAGACACAAGCTTCCAAGAGTCCTCATGGAAGTTGCCAGGATGTACTTAATTCCTCCAGCAGCAAATTATGATAACACCTATGAAATGTTGTCTACCAGTACCAGTCTCATTAGTGATTCGATGTTCAAGATTTTTATTGAGGGCTTGTCACCTAGGCACCCACTTCCTAGCAGTATAGAAATTCCATACTCCAGGAAGGAAAGCAGGTTTTCAGCATGAACCAGACTAATTGCACAGTTTAAGCATATTGAGCACCTCTTCTCAGATAGGGAACGGCAGGAGCCCTTCCCAAATTCAAGTTTCCTGGTGCCAGCCAAGGGCCAACCTTGCAAGCAAGCCTTTCTAAGGGTAGCAATCTCAGACCTGGTGCATTAAACTCTTCTCCACAAGGAGTTAGTAAGGGGTTGTCCTAGGAAGACTTTAGACACTAACTCAAGGGGATTGAGCTTCATCCTGTGTACTGGATGAAAGACTATACATTAGAAAGACTCATGGGAAAAAGGGTGGGCCAGTCTGGAAGTGATGTGTAGCATGTTGAAGTAAGAATCACTAGAAAAGGCCAGGTGTAGCGGCTCCAAGACTGTAATTCCAGCACTTTGGGAGGCTGAGGCAGGAGGATTACTTGAACCCAGGAGTTCGACAGTGGGGCAACAAAGCAAGACCCCATCTCCACAAAATAAAAGTCATAAAATAATTTTAAAAGAATGGTTAGGAAGGCAAGAGAGGAGAGCAAATGGCTGAGCCTGAATGGTGGTGGTTAGCATGGGGACAGTTGTTCATGCTTGGAAGATTCCCAGGAATAGGGAGCTCACAGAGGTGCCCGGTCCTAGAGTAGAACCTAGTTATTAAGCAGAAATACAGGAAGAAAAACTTAGACTGAATTCTAGTTTTACCAGGATCTCCAGACACTTGACCCTCAGGATCACCCACCACAGGGAATGGGTGGGACTTCAGGCCAGCACATTTGCATTGATGATAACAATAATTCACACACTTTGGAGCTGACAAAGTGTTTTTTGCATATACTGCATTCTAAGGGCAGGTAGTCAACTTGTACAGCTCATAGAGCTGAGACGTGCCAGGGCCAGACCTGAGCTCTGGGTTGCAGCAGGAGCAAAGAGGATTTTCAGTTATTTCCAAAAAGGACTCCCTGTTGGAAGCACGGATTCTGGTACTTCTTTGTAAGATTTTCCCTCAATGGCGGGTATGCTGAGGGCTCACCCCTTGCACCAGCTCAGCCTCTGTCTGCCATGCTTCAGAGCATTTCATTTACTCTCCCTGCAGGCACTCTCATTTCAGCTTGCCATGAGGTCTCTTCTGACATTCTGCCTTCAGGCCTGCACAGTCTGGTGGTGTTGAGTCACGGGAACTTGACTGATGGGCACGGCCTAGGCAGAAGGAGCTGGCTCATAAGCCTTTATGCCTTTCTACTGTGCTCTCACTGTTGGCCCCAACTTCTCTTTCCACTAGGCTGGTCCTTCTCAAATCGTATTCTAAGGATGTCAGTAGGCATCCTGCCGGGGGAAAAAAGTTTTACGCCATTAAAAGGAAGCACTGGAGATTATATATACTTATAATTATTTTCAACTGCAGGATTTCTCAGAGCCTTTAACATGGAACATGCAACATGCATTTTTCAGAGGGAGATTACAGCCATGGTGTTTTGGAAGATATGATAAATGTTCTGTGGTGTGAGATGCTCTCACATCTTCCATGTGAGAAGATGGAAAGGGATTGTTAGTCTAAATGATGAGCCCCATCTGCCTTGTCACTGCCGGGTCCCTAGTGTGTAAATATTGGTTAAGTCAATGAATTGAATGATCTTGAATTGAATCAATGAATTAAATGATCACAGAAGTACCACTGGCCCTTGTGTGCTGCTGGGACTAAAACAGTTGATGCTAAGTGGTTTTTTTTTTGTTTTGTTTTTTAAATTTATTATTATTATTATTATTATTTGAGACAGAATTTCGGTCTTGTTGCCCAGGCTAGAGTGCAATGGTGCAATCTTGGCTCACCACAACCTCTGCCTCCTGGGTTCAAGCAATTCTCCCGTCTCAGCCTCCCAAGTAGCTGGGACTACAGGCATGCACCACCATGCCCAGTTAATTTTTGTGTTTTCTTGTTTGTTTGTTTGCTTTTTAGTAGAGATAGGGTTTCTCCATGTTGGTCAGGCTGGCTTCGAACTCCTGACCTCAGGTGATCTGCCCGCCTCAACCTCCCGAAGTGCTGGGATTACAGGCGTGAGCCACCGCACCCGGCCAATGCTAAGAATTATCTCCAGATCCCAAAGCACAGGCCAGTGATACATCTGCTCTTAATGGTCTGAGAGTATTACTAATGATTAATGACGAGGGTTTTCAGGTTTTTATATTGTGCATAGTCTCTTTCTTCCAAGTTATTTTTTCTTCTGTTTTCCTTGGTGCTGGTTCCTCTTCTGTCCATCGTGTTTTAGGCTTTTCTCAAATATCTAGTGATTCCTGGCAGTCTGTTTATATTTAAGAATTGGAAACTAAAAAGGTGATTTTTCATTCTGCTGGCGGTGAAGAAAGCCAACTGTGAGCCTCACGATGCTGTGGCCTAACTGGGCCATTTCACTGGCAGACCTTCAGTGTCAGTGTCTTTGGGTCTTTTCTCTGGGTCTTTTCAACCTTGATAGCGAGGAGACCTCCAGTCTCTTCCCTGTGTGGTAGGACCCTGACTGCCAGCATTCTCAGAGTCCAGCCGGGGGCAGTACTGGAGCTTCCTACATTTACCATGGAGACTTTCCCTTTTTTAAAAACAAGATAGATCATTTTATCATTAGTAGTTAATTCATTATTTAATGAAGACAGGATCTTGCTCCATCACCCAGGCAGGAGTGCAGTGGTTAGATCATAGCTCACTGCAGCTTCCAACTCCTGGCCTCAACCGATCCTCCTGCCTTGGCTGCCCAAAACACTGGAATCACAGACATGTGCCACTCTGCCCTGCCAAGACTTTCACTTTACCTCACTGCTTTCAGTACTGGTACCACCTCAACTATGTCTGGAGTCCTCTGGTTCAGACAACCTCTCTTTTACCCTCACCAAGAATAAATCTCTAATTTCTGACAAAGTATAGAAGTGTAAATGTCCTACCTGCATGAACCAGGGAATGGGAATTGAGGTCTGACTGCTTCTTCAGATCAACTGAAATGATCTTTCAAGATTGTCCTATTTTTCAACCCTCTTCACTCCCACTTCCAGTAGTACCTTGTTTTGCCGATTCCTGACCTTCGTGAAGGCTCTGAGGTGCAAACGTTTTGCTTCTTGGGTTTTTGCTGCTGCTTTGGGATTTGGCTTTCTCATGCCTACTAAGTCAGTTACTGCTTAGCCTTCTGCTTTCCAGCTTCCAATATTTGATTGCTATTTTTTTTCTTTAAAATTTTTTTTTTTTTCCCTAGAGATGGAGTCTCACTATGTTGCCCAGGTTGGTCTTAAAATTCTGGGCTCAAACAATCCTCCTGCCTCAGTCTCCCGAGTAGTTGGGATGACAGCCACGCACCACCATGCCCAATTTGACTGCTATTGACTCTTCCCCATTCTCTTAGCTCCTGTGTGTCTGTATCTTCTTCAAATATCTCATCTAACCCACCATATCCCCATCGCTTCAGTGGGGATATAGGATGCAGAAGATGTCTTCGTGTACGTTTATCCTCACATCCTCAAACCTTTTTTCTTTCCTTTTTTTTTTTTTGAGGGAGAGTCTTGCTCTGTCGCCCAGGCTGGAGTGCAGTGGTGCGATCTCGGTACACTACAACCTCCACCTCCCAGGTTCAAGCAATTATCCCACCTCAGCCTCCTGAGTAGCTGGGACTACAGGCGAGTGTCACCATGCCCGGCTAATTTTTGTAACTTTAGTAGAGACGGGGTTTCACCATGTTGGCCAGACTGGTCTCAAATTCCTGACCTCAAGTGAACCACCCACGTTGGCATCCCAAAGTGCTGGGACTACAGGTATGAGCCACCACGCCTGGCCTATCTGTCCACCTTTAACTAAAGGGCTTGACCTCTCATTGCCATTCCTGTTCTTCCCTAGTTCCCACTCTCACCATCTCCCACCTGGATGATTGTCACAGTATTTCAAGCCACCCTGGTCCAAACTTATCCCACTTAGCTCATTCTCTAAACTGCAGTTAAGTTACCTTATGATTGAATGATCATGGAAAAGCCTTGGCCCTTTCTCCTCCCCTCCTCTCTACCAATCTTGACATCAAACACACCAGCAAGCCATGGTAACTCACTTGTCACTCCCTGAACATGTAATGCTGTTCTTTTCTAAATGAGCTTGCTTCTGCTCCTCCCTCTGCCTTGGAGGGCTTTTTTTTTTTTTTTTTTTTTTTTTTTTTTTTTTTTTACGACTTTTCACCTGACTAACTCTTTCTCAACCTTTGATATTTAGCTCTGGTGCCATGTCCTCTAGGAAAGGAACCTCTGAATCCCCAGACTAAGTGAAGGTTTGAGTGGGGACAGCCTTGGAGAATGGGAGAGAATGAGGAAAAAGCCATCAAGGAGAAATTCCCTAGAGCAGGCATGACTGTGAGGTGAAAAAGCAATGGTGTCTTACATTCAGGTTCAAGTTCTTTTGTGTTATCTGCTGCTCAGGAAGCTCCCTCTTTTTCCTCAAAGAGTCAGCAACGTAAGAGTGACTTAGTGGCCTTGAGTTCCTCGTGACTTCACATTGAAGGAGAAGAGAATGATTGGTACTTAGGGAGAAGCTGTGCTGGGAACACACTTCAGCCGTAGGCAAGTGGGCAAATGGACAAGGTAGGAGAATAAAGTCCTCTCTTCCTGCATCCATACTGAGAATTAAAATTAAAAAGAAAAAAAAAAACAACATAGGGATGGAATCTCCAGGCATGGTGGTTCATGCCTGTAATCTCAGCAGTTTGGGGGGCCAAAGTGGGAGGATCACCTGAGCCCAAGAGTTCAAGACCAGTCTGGGCAATATAATGAGACCCTATCTCTACAAAAAAAAATAGATGGAAAATTTTAGCCAGGCATGGTGGCGAGTGCCTGTAATCCCAGTTACTTGGAAGGCTGAGATAGGAGGATTGCAGGACCCCAAAAGTTGGAGGTTGTGGTGAGCTATGATTGCACCACTGTACTCCAGCTTAGGTGACACAGTGAGACCCTCTTTCAAAAGAAAAAGAATCATAAGGAAAATATTGAGATAGATAATTAAGCTGTTTAATTTGGGCATAAAAGAAAAGGCAGAGCTAGAAGTCTAGAGGATTTTTGAGCATCTGGTCTATTAATTAGAACAACATTAGGAGAAAATTTTATTTATTTATTTATTTATTTATTTATTTATTTATTTATTTATTTTATTTTGTTGTTTTTGAGACAGAATCTCACTCTGTTGCCCATGCTGAAGTACAGTGGTGCAATCTCAGGTCACTGCAACCTCTGACTCCCAGGCTTGTGCCTCAGCCACCCAAGTAGTTGGGATTATAGGTGTGCACCACTATGTCCCACTAATTTTTTGTATTTTTAATAAAGACAGGGTTTCTCCATGTTGGCCAGGCTGGTTTCGAACTCCTAGCCTCAAGTGATTCGCCCACCTCTGCCTCCCAAAGTGCTGGGATTAGATGCGTGAGCCACCATGCCTGGTCAAGAGAAAATTTAAAGGAAAGAATGAGTTCATTCATAATCCCACCTCCCTAATATGATCATTTTTGGGTTTTTTGTTTTTATGTTCTGTTTTCCCTTTCATTCTTGAACTATTATAACTGCAGGCATTTTTACATGGTTTTTACTCATAGGACATAAGTAATTTTGTGTGTTCCTTTTATGAGGTTATACATAGTCTTCATGATCTTTCATATGAGTCATTATCCCCTTTGTATAAAAGGGAGAAATGGAGCCTTAGAACCTTGCTGTTTGTCCTCATAACAAATTAAAGGCTAATGTCCCTTTGTCAGAGAGGCAGGTCCTTGGGGTGGAGTATTCGGTGGTTATGCTCCATTCCCTCAAATAACCCAGCTCTCCAGATGCATGATTACATAAGTACATTTTGGTAATGGGGGTTATGGGATCAGAGGGGCAGTCTGTGGCCACAGAGGAGGGGTGTCACAAGCCAAACCCATGATCTTGGGCACATTAGTCTCAGTAACCCATTAACTGAGCTAAGCAGTTTGAAAAGAAATAAAAGCAAAAGAAAACAAACCAAAGTACAAACTGTATCAAGCTTTAGAGTCTGAAGACTTATTAAAAGGGATCAACAATATAGTAGTAAATGAGACAGTGTTGACGCCAAGATAGGGAAGGGTGCAATTAAAATTCATTAAGACACAACAAGAAACTCTAGTCCAGGCTTGTTGCAGGTAAAAGGGACTTTGCCAATGAATTATTCAAGAAGAAGTGAGCTGAATGAGGGAATCCTCTCTTGGGTTGGCAATGGTTCAGACTTAGTTGGAACTTTCTCCCCAGGTAATAGTATAACAAAAGTAACTAAGAAGCTTGTTCCCTTGTTACTTGAGTACTTTTTGTGTGTTTCAAAGCACCTTGGCATTAGTCTTCCTATTATAGCCTGAATCTTTCCTAGTGATTTAGGAAAAAGAATATTAAGAATGTAATCTTTTATTTAAAACTTAATAACAAGTTTGAGTCAAGTTTGTGGAACCCATGTGAATTCTTCTTTCTATTATTTTAAACAAAATCTTAAAACCATATTAATTAACCCAACAGTTTTGAGCACCTTTTTGAGGGGCCAAATGCAGTGCCTGTTTCAGTGATATAAAAATACATAAGGCTTTTTCCTCAAGATAATCATAATCTAGTGGTTTAAATTTTCATCCCCACATTTTCTTGTGATTTAAAAAAATATATTAGCATGGATACAGGGGGTGGAGATTTTATTCTCCTGTCCATTCTCAGCACAGCTTAGATCTACACATATACAACTTAGAGCAGTGCGACCCGGCACACTCCAACAGTGGTGGGGCACTTTCCCAAGAACACAACGACACTTCCAGCCTTTGTTTCCATGGTGTGACCCCCTTTCCTTTTCACTTATCTAGACTATATGCAGCCCTTTTGTTTTGTTTTGTTTTGTTTTCTTTTTTTTTTTTTCTTGAGACAGGTTCTTGCTCTGTTGCCCAGGCTGGAGTGCAGTGACACCATCATAGCTCACTGCAGCCTTGAAATCCTGGGCTCATGCAATCCTCCTGCCTCAGCCTTCCAAGTAGCTGGGACTACAGGTATGTGCCATCACACTGGCCTATTTTTTGTATTTTGTAGAGACAGGGTCTCACCATGTTGCCCAGGTTGGTGTTGAAATCCTGACCTCAAGAGATCCTCCTGCTTTGGGCCTCCCAAAGCACTGGTCTTACAGGCATGAGCCAAGGCGCCCGGCATATTTGGTCTTTATGTCCTGGCTGTGTATCAGCTTTTCCATGAAATACGCACTGGAGATTCCTCCTTAGGGATCTCTTTTCTTTCTTAGAATTTAACTTTCTTCACATTTCCTACATCATTTGAAGTTTTCAAGCTACAAATCAGCACTTTATTATAGATTGTTTCATATGAAACAGTGTCATTTTCCATGCATTAGTTTTGTCTTCTCAATTAATATGCCAGAAAGCAACACCTTACCTCTGTCTTCCCTCCTGCACCTAACTCAAGGCTAAGCACTTACTGTGCGATTGGGTTTGCCATTCTAATTTTGCTACCTTTGTTTCTAAAATCCTAATTGTTGACTTCTCCCGTTGATATCTGATGGCCAATCTGTTGCATAATGGTGATTTATTTTGTCACATCTGGATCCCTGATTTCTTAATTAAATTTAAATAAGCCTTACATTTTTAGCCTAGATGTAATATTTCAAATCTAATACTGTCATTACACAATCACTAATACATTCTATTAGGAACATGTGATTTTTACATTATGTTTGCAGTGATGTAATAAATATTAAGTATCTATGCTATGTATCCAGCCATGTTTTGTTGTGAAATAAAAGGGTACATTTGGTTATAAGTGAGGAAGTAACAATTAGAAACTACTTCCACTATTTTCTTTATTTATATTAATTCTTGTGCTTTAAAGTACTTGTTGACCAGATGCAGTAGCTCATGCCTGTAATCCCGGCACACTCGGAGGCCAAGGCATGTGGATTGCTTGAATCTAGAAGTTCAAGACCAGCCTGGGCAACATAGTGAGACTCAGTCTCAACACAAATTTTAAAAATTAGCCAGGCATGGCTGTGCGTGCCTGTAGTCCCAGCTACTCAGGAAGTTGAAGTGGAAGGATCACTTGAGCCCAGGAGGTTGAGGCTATAGTGAGATGTGATCCTGCCACTGTGCTCCAGCCTGGGCGACAGAGTGAGACCCTGTTTAAAAAAAATAAATACAATCAAATTTTATTTTTTATTTTTTTTTTTTTTTTTGGACGGAGTCTTGCTCTGCCGCCCAGGCTGGAGTGCATGGCCGCTCTCAGCTCACTGCAAGCTCGCCTCCCGGGTTCACGCCATCCTCACTGTCTCAGCCTCCCGGTAGCTGGAGGACTAAGGGCCCGCCTCTGTCGCCCGGCTAGTTTTTGTATTTTTTTTAGTAGAGACGGGGTTTTCACGTATTAGCCGTGGTCTCGATCTCTGACTCCGTGATCTCGCCCGTCTCGGCCTCCAAAGTTGCTGGGTTACAGGTTGAGCCACCGCGCCCGGCCAATAAAATAAATTTAAAAGCATTTGTTGCTGCAGTTTTGCAGTGAATTCTGAGAATAGATTTCTCCTGCTGGCCTGTCTCTAGATTAGATTTCTATCCCGCTTTTGTGCTTGGATCCTCTTCAACTCTGACTAGACTTTCAATATTCCATTCATCAGAGACTCATTTGTGGGATCCTGAGCAAATTACTCCATTCAATTCAACTTTCTCTGAGCTTAATTTTCATATATGAAAAAGGGATGATAATATTATTGCACAAGGTTGAGTTAAAAATGCATATGAGAGAAACGTTTTCTGAATCTTAAGAACCCATACAGATATCAGATATCATGATCATCATCATAATCACCATGATTACCATTTATTATCACCATCACTATCTTGTAATTTGCAAAGTTATTTAAGAAGTACGGCCAGATAGGACACTGGTAGATGTTACTACTAGTGGTCAGCTATGTCAGTTTCCTTCTCCTTCCTGAGCACTTGGAAGAATAAACTTTCCAGCTCCCTTTGCTGTTTGGTGGAACCATGGGACTCTGATCAGTGAAGAATGGAGGGGGTAAGGCATTTAATTGCCGGTACCTGACTCTTTTTTCTTCCCTTGGTAAAGTGGCCCAAGAGGTCTGTGTTTTGTGTTTTGAATAGTGCTGCTACAAGAGATTGAGGCTTCTATCATCTGGTTGCCTGAGTAGTTGCATGGAGTAGAACTCCCTGTCAACTCTGTGGGACTTGTAGTGTGAATGAGAAACTAATTTTTGTCGTATTGAGTCACTGCAATTTGAGATTGTTTATTATTGCAGCATAACATAGTTTATCATGACTAATACACTATCATGGGCCTCAGAGTAAAGAAATTCTATATCTAGGTATGGCCTAACCACTTATATATCCTCGAGCAAGAGGAACAAAGTATGCTATATATTTTTTTTCTTCTTTTACTTAAAAAAATATGTGTAGAGACCATCTCACTATGTTGCCCAGGCTGGTCTTGAACTTCTGACCTCAAGCCATCCACCTGCCTTGGCCTCCCAAAGTGTTAGGATAACAGTCATGTTATCCTGTTATCCTGTTATCCCAAAGTGTTGGGACTGGCATAGTTTCCCCATGCCTAGCCCTTTAAAAAAAAATAGAGATGAGGTCTTACTATGTTGCCCTGGCTGGTCTGAACTCCTGGGTTCAAGTGATCCACCTGCCTCAGCCTCCCCAAGTGCTGGAATTACAGGCATGAGCCACCATACGCAGCCAAGTATACTATCTTCAAGATTCCTTCAGCTCCAAAAACTTTGGCATTGCAGCAATCCAAAGCAGTCCTACATCAGTGACAAAGAAATGTGAACTTTTGTTCAATGGAAAATAACTTCAGCTATATCAAACCACCCCCCAGAGAATAATTCAAGCTAGAAATAACTAAAAGTTCAGAATCGAAATAACATTTTTAAATTGTTTCATGCACACACCTGCCTTTTTAAGAGAGTATATTAAACCTAGTTACATTAAAAGTAGTCAATGAGTCACGGTCACTATTATGAACCTTAGTTAAAATAACTAAATAACACTCTAAAAGACAGTGATGTCCTCAGGGCCAGTGACAAATAAAGATTTATTTGCTTCTTGCAATGGCCTAGACTTCTCGTGTTATTGAAATTTCAGTTTTGGATTTCTATAGTCCTTCAATGCCTTTGTGCATTACATTTTTTTAAGTGACAGGATCTTGCTATGTTGCCCAGGTTAATCATGAACTCCTGGCTGCAAGTAATCCTCCCACCTTGGCCTCCCAAAGTGTGGAAATTACAGATGTGAACCACTGCAACCAGTCCATTACTTTTCATTGCTATCAATGGACTGATTGTCCACAATAGCCCAACTCCCCACTTTAACTGTAGAACGTTAAAAAAGGAGAAGAAGAAGAAGGAGAAGGAGGAGGAGGAGGAGAAGGAGAAAGAGAAGGAGAAGAAAAGAAAAAAAAAAGGAAAGTAGATCTCACATTCTGTGGGAATTGAACATAATGAAAAAGATACATAGGGCCTGAATAAGAGGTTAAGAAGACTTCCTAGAAGTAAAGCAAATAAGTTTTAGGTATGAACTCTGTAGCCTCTATAGGTGCCCATCTTTTTGCCTAATTTTTTACTCTCACAAATATTGCGTGAAGATGAATTTCTAGGATGACTACACTCTGGCTAGACAGCGTGGTAATGTACTTGATTTTCTACAGCAACCCAGCAGCACAGATTCATAATTACATTGCTAATGTGTGTTTGACAGCTTTAGAGATACTTCTTCAGCCATCAACAAAATAACATTGTCAGAAGAACTGAAATAATTTGCCCCTCGCGACAGTTTGGTGAGAAAAAGATGGCAAAATAATTAAGTATGGAGGCTCTGGAGCAGAAATGTCTGTGCTTGAAGCCTGCTTTTACCCCTTGCAAACTGTATGAACTTGGGCAAGTAAATCAACCTCCTGTGTCTCCACTTTCTCATTTTTAAATTGCGGTAATCCTGTTCTTATAAGGGTGAGCTGCTCTCTGAACTATTTTAGCTCACCCACATTTGTTAAACAACTTTTTAAAAAAAACTTTAGTTATTTGTTTTCAAAATAGGGTTTTGCTCTGTCACCCAGGTTGAAGTTCAGTGGATTGATCACAGCTCACTGCAGCCTCAACCTCCTGGGCTCAAAGTGACCTCCCACCTTAGCCTCCTCAGTACCTAGGACTACAGGCGCATACCATCACACCCGGTAGTTTTTGTTTTTTGTGGAGGCTAGAAGGGTTTTGCTGTGTTTCCCAGGCTGGTCTCGAACTCCTGAGCTCAAGTCATCTGCCTGTCTTGGCTTCCCAAGGTGCTAAAATTACAGGCATGAGCCACCACACGCAGCCTCTTGAACATCTTTAAATTCACGAATGCAAGCCCAGTTCTAACATTTATTGTGCCAGTCAATAGGCCACTACATTCACCAATAAAAACCCACTTCTGACATTCAGTAAATTAATTAGCACAGGGCAGCTTGTTCATCAGTATTCAATTCACAGCAGAGCTTGGCGTAGTCCTTTTTATGATGCAGGCTTCCTGATTCACAGTGAATGGGCCATCTCTGAACCATACATTCCTGACTGGCACCTTGGTGATAGCATAATCTATGTAACAGACACATAATACCTCTTAGTGTACACTGAAGAAGGCCCAGGTAAGTTAACAGACATCGTAACAATAACAAACTTGGGTTCTACACTACCGTATTCTATGTCTAACATTCCTCTCTAGTTCTCAAAATTGCTACATTTGAATTTTTGGTACTACATTTCTGAGACGGAGTTTGAAGCTGCAGGATGATAAATTGTGCTTAATTTCGCAGATGCAGAAGTGTTAATGAGAGAGCCATGCTGACTGCCTGGTAAAGTGTGACTTGGTGGTACCTTGTGGGCATGCCTTGACTCTGAGTCTAGTCCTCATGTAGACAGCTCTGAACACTGTATTTTATCAGTTTATTTAGGTGAGACTACAGGGGAATATTCACACTAGCCAAAATCACACTTGCTATCTAGATTAAGACTTCTTGGCATCTGTGTACCCAAGAATATGAGTTATTTGCACGTTGCCCTGTGACACTAGAAAAAGAACAGAGAGAACCAGATGGTCCTATGGGGGCATTTTATCCAAGTTATTGTGGGAAAGCCTTATGAATGTCCTGCTTCTCAAGAGAGTAGATCCCTCTAGGGTCTAATTAAATGGGGCCCCAGAAAGAATCTCTGCCTGATAAGTTCTTATTAACTACCTTATTTCACTGATTCTAAGATATACAGTTTTTCACTTTTTTTTTTTGGTGGGGGAGTGGGGTGCTACAGAGTATCTGTCGCCCAGGCTGGAGTGCAGTGGTGCAATCTCAGCTCACGGCAACCTGTGCCTCCCAGGTTCAAGTGATTCTCCTGCTTCAGCATCCCAAGTAGCTGGGACAACAGGTGCATGCCACCACACCTGGATAATTTTTGTATTTTTAGTGGAGATGGGGTTTTGCTATGTTGGCCAGGCTGGTCTCAAACTCCTGGCCTCAGGAGATCTGCCCACCTGGGCCTCCCAAAGTGCTGGGATTACAGGTGTGAGCCACTGCATCCAGACAGTTTTTCACATTTCTAACATGAAATTTTGGTGTATCACTTTGGTATATCCTTGAAATTGTAGTGTATCATACAGTCCATGGTGTGTCAAGGTATAATCATAGTTGGCAGTGTTTTTTTCTAAGTGGCACAGAAAATAAAGACACATCCTAAAGGATGCAATCTTAGACGGCATGAAATATGATGACTGCCCTTGTATTACTCTCCAGACTTCGACTTGTCCTGAACTGCCTCACCCTAAATTCCAATATGTGGGTTACAGTTTTCCTAGGTTATGTTCTGGGCACTGGGATCCACTCTGGTCATTTGAACAGACTGGAGATCACCCAAACTTCCCTCAGCAATAAGTTTACAAATTCTCTCTCAGGTAGGCTCACTTCTGCAGACAGCTAAGCCCTAACATTTATTTATATATTTATTTATTTATTTATTCGAGATGGGCTCTCACTCTGTCATCCAGGCTAGAATATGATGGCACGAACATAGCTCACTCTATCCTTGACTTCCCAAGTTCAAGTGATCCCCCTACTGCACCCTCTTGGGTAGCTGGGACGCTAGGTTCTTGGCTAACTAAAAAGAAGAAAAAAAAATTTTTTTTTTTTTTTGGCAGAGATGGGGTCTCCCTATGTTGCCCAGGCTAGTCTTGAACCCCTGAGCTCAAGCAGTCCTCTCACCTCAGCCTTCCAAAGTGTTGGGATTACAGGCCCAACCTACCCCTGTCATTTTCTTCATGTTCACGACTATTTCTTTCTTTCTCTCTTTTTAATTTTTTATAGAGACAGAGTCTCACTGTTGCCCAAGCTGGCCTCTAGCTTCTGGGCTCCGCCCACCTCGGCCTTCCAAAGTGCTGGGATTATAGGCGTGAGCCACACGCAGGCCTACTCTCTTTTAAACAGTGATGATCTAAACTTAGATCCAAATAGAGGAAATCTTTTACTCCAGTGCTCGAGGACATTTGGCAGCAAGGATCCAAATTCCACATCCACAGTTGCGCCTGCCCCAAACCCCCTAATGGGCTTGTCATCTTGGTTTTCAGCTTTAGTCAGGTGACAAACGCTTATTGATGGACTTTCACAGAGTGGATATGCTGTCTCACAGCAGCAAAATTTAAGACATTAAAATGATCTAGTCTCAGGAGTTTTTCCATAAAGAATTTAGTAGCATAATATTGTCCTGGCTAAGAGCCTTACTATGTCCTTCCCAAGACTTTATTTAAGAACTTTGGTTATGGATGAAGCATGACATAAAACAAGTTTACATAACAGATCCTCCACTACATAATCATATATTATAGCTGATGATAAAAGAAAAATAAGCACTTCACACGTGATGACTCTCTAGAAAGAATTTAAATTACAAACCTAAACTGAAATCTCTTGGCTCTTATTAGACCATAGAACTGATACTATCCAACTGGAATATATAAATTACTATGTTTAGAGTCAGCACTTGACTCTTAATCAAATCCTCATGCTACTTAATCTGAGATGTTATCACTTTTAATAACTGGTAGGTGATATTTTTATATAAATATATATTCTATTTATACATGTGGTATGTCAGAGAAGCACTTTAAATTTTAAAATTGTACCTGAAGTCCTATTAACTGAAAAGTAGAAACAATTTTAGCTTATGAAATGTTCAATTGTTTAAACACTGAATTCTTTTTTTTCTTTTTTTGAGACAGAGTCTCACTCTGCCACCCAGGCTGGAGTGCAGTGGTGCAATCTCAGCTCACTGCAACCTCTGCCTCCCGGGATCAGGTGATTCTCATCCCTCAGCCTCCCAAGTAGCTGGGATTACAGGCGTGCATTACCATGCGCAGGTAATTTTTGTTTTTTTAGTAGAGACAGGGTTTCACCACGTTAGCCAGGCTGGTCTTAAACTCCTGACCTCAAGTGATCTGCATGCCTCAGCCTCCCAAAGTGTTGGGACTACAGGCGTGAACCACCGAACCCAGCCAAAACATTGAAATCTTTAAGCAGTGTTTTCCCTAGTAGTGGTTTACGAAGAACGAATAGAGTCCTTCAAAATCTAGTTCGTATTTCTCTTGCTGTTGCCTCATGCATGTGCTGCGTGTTTTTCTGCTTTATAAATTACTCCAACTCTTCTTTGAGAAACATTCATTATCCAGTTTTTACTTGTGAGAAAACAGAGGCTCTGAAATGTTGACTTACTTGCCCAAAATTCTAAATTAAGTTTCAAAGCCTATATATATTCAACATTTACTGCAGAGTTCATGAGCTTCCCACTAAAGCCATCAATGAATTTAGCATGTGATAAAAGAGGCCTGGGTTTAATATGACAAATGTTTTGACCACGCCAGCGCCAGTTACTATAGGTGAGAATGTGATCTGAAATAAACAATTGTATAAGCCGGAACACCTGTGAGATAAAATACAGGTAACTGACAAGAAAAGAAGTATTATGTAGTTAACGGTTTCAAAAACAATCATCATCATAGCTTGGTCTCTTACACAGTGAAATCTGAAACTCCTTGATATGCTATAGCAAGGTTTCAAACAAAGATGTTTTGTTTAATGCACGTTTTTGTGGGATGGTGTAACTATGCAGGCTGTATCAGTCAACAAACGCTGTACAGAGCTGACCAATGACTCATGAAATCTTCTGTGCGATCTCTCTCCTCAGTTTCAAACTATTCATTTATAATTGCACTAGCAAAATAGCCAACGGCTTGTCACATTCTTTGCACTGTCTTGGCCCAGCTCTAAAGAGATAGGTTTTTAAATTTTAACTTAAAATTTTAATATGTATTTTAAAACATGTATATGCATTGTGGTAAAATGT
Organism: Rhinopithecus bieti; assembly: GCF_001698545.2. NCBI lineage: Eukaryota > Metazoa > Chordata > Mammalia > Primates > Cercopithecidae > Rhinopithecus > Rhinopithecus bieti. Next base: position 375,445 of record NW_016804262.1, read on the forward strand.
CACTTAGGAAAAGAAAATTATTGTAAATATATAAATTTCTTTTAAAATATCTTTTGATTATATAATAAAAAATCGCCAAGTAAAGTCTTAAGTTAGAGTTTGAAATTAAAAACCTCCACAGAGTAAAAGTAACTCTTTTTCTCTTCTCTCTTCATCTCCCTCCCAAAAAATAAGCCTTCACAGAAGATGATTTTGGCATTGGTTATGATGTTTTATTGGCATTTGGGGCTTTTAATCTTTGTCTTTAAACATAAGAGTAGTGATAATGCTACAGCGCTTTTATTTTCCTATTTTGAGCTTCTAAATCTAACTAAGTTCTTTTTCACTTATTGTTACAAGACAGAGAAGAGGCCGGGCGCGCTGGTTCACGCCTGTTACCTAGCACTTTGGGAAGCCAAGGGAGGCAGACTGCCTGAGCTCAGGAGTTAGACCAGCCTGGGTAACACGGTGAAACCCCGTCTCTACTAAAAATAAAAAAAAATTAGCCGGGCTTGGTGCTGTGTGCCTGTAGTCCCAGCTACTCGGGAGGCTGAAGCAGGAGAATTGCTTGAACCGGGGAGGCAGAGGTTGCAGTGAGCCGAGATCGCGCCACTGTACTCCAGCCTGGGCGACAGAGCGAGACTCCGGCTCCAAAATAATAATAAGAAGAAGAAGAGAGAGAAGAAAAAAATTATTTTTCTGTAGATAATATATTGAAATGCAGATGTAGTATAGACAGTTCTAAACCAGACAATGACATTTTAAAAAGAAATTTAGACAATGTTTACAGAAAAACAATGGCAATGACATACTGATATTAGAATAGGTGTCTCCTATTAGTTGGCAATGAGTTATACATAACTTAAAACTAAGAATGACAACAGTTTCACTATAAACTCGTATTATTGTAGAAACTTGGTAAAATTGAATTCCACACTAGATGGTATAGTTTAAGACTTAACGCCTTATGTTCTGACCTGACCTTATTAAATAGAAATCTGTTCAATCTCTGCAAGGAAATATTTTGTCCAGGAAAGCCTACGTTTGTGGTAGGTGGAGGCAGTTTATTAGGCAGCCTGCTCGCCTCTTAACGATGGCCTTGGTCTGGGATCGCAGGGCTCATTATATCATGAGCATAGTTATTACATGGGTTCACTGTTTTTCCTCCTCCCTGAGGGGGACCTTTGGCACACGCTGGGAGGCCATGAAAGCCAAGGCCACCGAGCTGCGGCTCTGGCGCGCGCGTAGGAAGCGAGAAGCTCGGGAACCCAAGCCCCCGCAAATGCGCGGGTCCACGAGGTAGGCCAAGCTCCGCGCCTGGGTAGAGGAGGAAGCGAGTAGGGTCCGGGGGCGTGGCAGGAGGCTGAAGGTTTATTTACAGGGGTGCAGCTTTCTTTTGGGGTATCGCAGCGGCCGCCAGGCTGTGGGTGCCTTGTGGGGATGCCTTGAGGCAGGTGGGACAGTGGAAACGCAGCGGGTTGCTCGGGATCCCGCCCAGCCTTCTCCTACCCCTCTCCACTCCCTAATCCCCTCCTCCTGCGCGTGCTCCCTCCCTATCCTCCTTCCCATCTCTTCCCCTTCCCCACTCCTTCCCCTCTTCCTTCCCTCCACACCTCCTCTCCTTCCTTTCCCTCGCCCGTTCCCGTGCCCCTCCCTCTCCCCTCCGCATCCCCACCCTATCCTCTTCCCAACCTTCTCCCTATCCCCCTCCTCCCCATCTACTTTCCCCTTCCCCTCCCTCTTTCCTCCCTTTTCCGCCCCACCCCGTTCCCCGCCCCCCTCCACCCGCGGCTCTCCTCGGCCCCAGCCCACGGATTCCCGCGCTTCGCGGGTTCCCTGGGAGTCGCCATAGCAACGGACGCTGGGTCCCTGACTCCAACTCAGCCGAGCAAGCGGCTGCGCGGGAGGCGCACGTCCCGGGATGCGATGGCGAACTGGGGCGACACGCCTGAGACAGAGGAGTGCCGGAAGATCATGGAGGGCCTGGAGGCCTCTATTGAACAATTCCAGTTCAACCCCAGGTGACCCGCGGGAGAAGCAGTCCCCGGCAGCCCGCCCCGGAGCCCTCGCACCCCGGTCCTCGCTCAACGCCTTTCCAGGCCCCTTGCTCCAGTCGCTGGACTTCAATTTTTTGTTTGTTTTTCGAGGGGATCACTGTCCGAAAAGAGCTGCAGTTTTCACTTCTTCAAGTGTATAGCTGGACACTAAGAGCACGGACTCTGGAGCCAGACTGACCGGGTTCCAGAATCTTGGCTACCCTCTCACAGGGGCCGTGAGTTAGGCGACTGATTTCTCTGTGATTCAGGTTTCTCAGCGGGAAATAATCGTTCATGAACGATGAAGAGTAGTGCCTGCTTCATAGATCATAGTGAATATTTAATGAGCTAATCTAGGACACAGTACCGGTCTTAGTCCCCTCGGGCTGCTGTAACAAAACAGCATAGGTTGGGTGGCTTATAAGCAACAGGAATTTGTTTCTCCCAGTTCTGGAGGCTGGGAAGCCCACTGGCAGATTCTGCGTCTGATGAGGGTCCCTTCTGCACAGACAGTACCTCCTGGCTGTGTCTTCACATGGTGCAAGGGGCAAGGGGCAAGGGAGTTTCCCCCACATCCCCCGCTCCCACTTTGCCTTTAGAAGGGCACTAATCCCATTTATAGGGCTCCACTTTCATGACCTAGTCACCTCCAAAGTCCACACCTGCTAATATGATCATCTTGGGGCTTAGGATTTCAACATGAATTTTTAGGAGACACAAACATTCAGACCATAGCAGAATCATAGAAGTGTTTGCCGATGTCATTATTTGCTATTCCTTGATCCTTGTTTATAACCCCTCCCTTTCATAATCCTTTGCCCCCTGTGTTCTAGCTTTGTTGTTTATTTGGATAATGTAGAGTTGATGTTTCTGGGAAAATGCAAATTTCTTTCTAAAAACCTTTTCAAATCAATAGGTAGCCAGAACTAGCTTAGCTGCTATGGGAGAACTTACCATTGTATTAGGCAGGGGCCTCATGGTGCCAGGTGGGCTGGTTTAGGGGCAAGCCCCTCACACAGAAGCAGCTCCAGGGTGAGAAGAAAGGACCACAGGTGTCCTAGCCCAGCAGTGGGACTGACCCAGTGAGGCAGTGCTGCTGGGCTCGGCTTCTCCAGCTTCACTGTATTCAATGGGTATGTTTGTTAAAATGGGTCAGGGTGTACGGGACCTGGTCTAGTGATGGTTGTGAATAGCATTTATTAGAGGTAGCATATGGTAAACACCAGAGGCACATGGCGTCTACCCTGTTCTAGTGTTTGCTGATAGGAATGGTGTCCTGCCCTGGACTCCTTGGCATTCCATGGTTGGGTAGCTCCCCCCAAAAAATGTACCTGCTGGGCTCAAGGGCAGACCAATGGTGCCAGGGTGCTCACTGACTGAACAAAATAACCACTGATGCCCATATTCATTCCTCTTCACCCAAAGTACTAGGGCAACTGAGCCAGTGCCTGGGTGTGAATGAGCGAGGCTCAGGTGCTGAATGTGGTCTACAAAGCAGACGAAAGCCCAGCCTTTGTGGAGTTTGCATCTTAGTCAGGAACTGATGATAAACTACATAAACAAGTAAACTATATAATAAGTTAGATAGTGGTTAGTGATAAGGAAGAAACCTAACATGGGGAGGGAGAAGAGAAAAGTGAGTGAGTGAGTGAGTGTGTATGTGTGGCAAGTGGGGAGGGAGTTGTGATTTAATTTTTTTTTTTTTAGAGTCAGGGTCTCACTCTGTCATCCAGGCTGGAGTGTAGTGGCACGATCATGGCTCAGTGCAGCCTTGAACTCCTGGAGTCCAGCGATCCCTCCACCTCAGCCTCCTGAGTAGCTGAGACAACAGGCACACCCCAGCATGCCTGGCTAATTTTTTTTAATACAGGGTCTTGCTGTGTTGCCCAGGCTGGTCTCAAACTCCTGGGCTCAAGCAGTCCTCCAGCCTCGACCTCCTAAAGTGCTGGGATTACAGGCATGAGCCACCATGCCCGGCCTGGATTGCAGATTTTAGAAATGGTGATCGGGGAAGGCTTCACTGAGAAAATGACATTGAGGTGAAGACTTGCAGGCTTGAGGGGGGAGCCCTAAGAATCTATCAGGGTACCAAGTGTTCCAGGCAGAGAGAACACTGAGTAGAAAGACGGTGCCTGGATGTCCTAGAAGCAGCAAGGAGGCCAGTGTGGCTGGAGCAGAGAGGGAGAATAGTAGAGGTGAAGTCAGAGGGAAGGGGTTCAGTGCCTGTGGTGAGGGACTTTAGACTACCGTAAGGACTTCAGCTTTTACTTTGAGATGGGAAGCTATGAGGGGATTGGGAAAGAGGAGTGACATGATTTGATTTATCCTTCAATGGGATTACTCTGACTGCTGTTTTGATAATAGACTATAGTGAGGACGAGGGCAGAAACAAGGAAACAGGAGACTATTACAATATTCCTTGCGGAAGATGACTGTGGGGTAGCAGTGGTTGGAGGTCCAGAGAAACCTTGATGAACAGGTAGAATGGAATTGCCAGTAACCCAGAAGGGGAAGATAATGAGATGAACAGGTCTGAAGGGAATATCATAAGCTTACTTCTGGTGATGATATGTCAGCAGTGACTATTAGACATCCGTTTAGGCTGTTAAGTAGGTAGTTGATTAGATGAGTCTGAAGTTAAGAAGAGAGGTTCAGCTCAGCTATATCAGTTTGGAAATAATTAGCACAAAGATGGTGTCTTAAGCTGAGCCTTGGTGACATCAGCCAGGAAGTGAATGTTAGTTAGAGAAGTTTATGAGCCATGGGGCACATCAAAGTTCTGTGTTCTTTGAAGAGGAACAAAAGAAAGCAATATTCTTATTTAGCACTGAGAAATATGCCACAGTGAAAGTTTAGCACACCTAATGCTATCTTCATTGACTGATTTATTAATAAACATTTGCAGGATGGATAATTCTAGGATTCAGTGAGAAGAGTCATTGCATTTTATTAATACATATCCGTAGGTCTGTTTTCCAAAATAAATTAGGATGTTAATTTTGTATCTAATTTATTTAAAAAAACATAATTATCTTCCTCAAATTCTGTTTTATGCATAATCACCAACTTATTATTCAGAAATAGAATTGCTGAGACTATAAATAAAGACTGTGTAGGAACCACTTAGCTAATTTGTTGTGATGTGGGTTTCCATTCTAGGCAGCAGGGTTGTTAGCTAAAATTAGAGACATTTGGAATTTGAAGGGACACTGAAGAAAAAATCTTCCTCTTTCACTTAGATTCTGAATGAGCTGGATCTTTTTTAGTCAGTCACATAGTTAGGACTGGTGAAACTGGAGAGTCATGGGCTTATCCTCATCAGGCATTTAGAAGAAGAATCTGCCACTTCCAGCTCCCCCTCTGTCACCCAGGCTGGAGTGCAGTATTACGGTCACAATTCACTGCAGCCTCTGACCCCTGAGCTCAAGGGATCCTCTCACTTCAGCCTCCTGACTAGGTGGAGCCACAGGTGTGTTCCATCATGCCCAACTAATTTTTTTTGTGTGTGTGTATTTTTGTAGAGACGGGGCTTCACCACGTTGCCCAGGCTGGTCTCAAATTCCTAAGCTCAAGCAGTCTGCCCTCCTTAGCCTCCCAAAGTGCTGGCATGAGCCACAGCACCCAGCCTGGACCTGATTTTAAAATATCATATTGTATTATTGTAATATTATGGCACCAGAAAGAATAACAGAAAACAGAATTTCAAATTTCTAAATCATATCCTGAAAAAAATATATTGATAAAAACTATTCACACTCCATAAACCACCCATGATAGGTCTTTTGCTTAAAATGGAAAGGAACAGAAGAACATACGTGTTCGTGCTTAATGAAAAATGTGGCTGAATAGTAAAAAGGAGCCACTTACCACTAGGTAAGGTAAAGGATTGCATTTCTAGCTTGGAAAAGTGAATCACTGAGGTCTGTTAAATGTGCAGCAGTGTAGACTATACAGAAACAGAGTTAGTTCCCATGGCTGTTTATATTTACTATATTGATGTAGCACTCAGGGTCCAGATAGGAGGCAGAAACCTCACCGCTAAACTTGAACAGCGACTATTTCCTGTTCTTTTTTAAACAGTAAGAAGGATTTTTAACCAGTAAAAGGCAGTAAGGCGGTAAAAGAAGACTCTAGGCAATACAGTGATAGTAAATGCAAAAAGCAGCTATGACCTCCAGGTCTGAGGAAGAGGAAACAGGGCAGGAACTAAGGAGTTAGAAGTCCCGCCCTCAAAGGCTGAGATTAGGATGATACCTCTTTGGAGAAGACTTGGTGGCAGAGAAACTTGCCAGAGGGCGTGACCACTGCTGGTCTGCAGGGATGGCTTGCCCAGTGGCTGCAAAACTTGCTGAAAGGTACACACAGGTCAAAGTTCCTTACCTAGTTGCGAGATCCAAATCTTCATTCCTGGAAGTCCTGACTTCCTAAAAGTTCTGCTTTTTTTTTTTTCTGCCTTTTTTCCATTAATCTTTACTACTGGGCACGGAAACACTAAGAGGCACCCCAAAGAATCCTCTGGGTTCCGGACAGAATTCTCCTTGACTCCATTGTTCACCAGCAACCTAATTGCCCCGTGGTATTCAGAATCAGTCACTTCAGTCAGTAGAGTGATCCCCTTTTCTGCCTTCGTTTCAGCAGCATAAGGATCACAAAGTGACCGGTCATCAGTGTCATCTAATTCAATAGAATTTCTGTTATGTTTTCTGGTGGAAACATTCTTCCCTTGTGAACTAAGCCTTCCAAACCAGCAGATCCTAAAGTTGTAGAGACAGGAAACCATAATTTTGGGTGTGAGTTATTAGGCATAAGAGTGAGAGGTGCCTCTTCATTCTTGGACCTATGACTGTAGAAGAGATAGCACCATATACTTTCAAAGCATATACTGCGTCCTGTGAGACAGAACTACATTCTTTCATGGATTTGCTTCTCCCAAATGTTGCTGGCAGTACGGGTGTGTGCCACCATGCCCAGTTGATTTTGCTTTTGTTTTTTTGTAGAGACAGGGTCTATGTTGCCCAGGCTGGTCATGAACTCCTGGGCTCAAGCGATCTTCCCGCCTCAGCCTCCCGAAGTGCTGGGATTGCAGGCATGAACCACTGTGCCTGGCCTTAAATGAACCTTCAGCAAGCTACTTGACCTTAAGCCAGCCACTTCTGGGTAATGGGTTATATGATAAGATCACTGATTTCCATGGGCATGAATCCATTACTGCCTGTCTTTTGGTGTGAAATGAGTTCCTTGATGGGAAGTGGTCCTGTGAGAACACCATGATGATGGATAAGGTGTTCTGTAAGTTCATGCCTTGTGGTTCTGGCCAGTGCGGTATAGTCAAGGAATGCAAATCCATATCCAAAATAAATGTGTTCCGGTGAGGATGATGGAAGAGGTTCAGTGCTAGCAACCTGTTGCTAGGTGGCTGGCTATTCCCTCTGGTTCATGCTGCCATATTGGGAGCTCAGTATTGATCTCTGCTGTTGACTAGTGAGGCACTCAGCACCTGTGGTAGCCAGGCCAGCCTTGGTAAGGGGAAAACCACGTTGTTGAACTCCATCCCTGACACCATGGCCATTTTGTTCAAGGGCTATCAAGCAAGCAGGGGTGACTGCAAAAGGAAACTGACCGATATCCACAGAGTGTGTCATTTTGCCTAATTATTTAACTACTGTCTCTGCAGTGGATTCCCTTGGGTGAGCATTCAGATGCTGCACAAACACCTGTACAGTCTGTGCCCATTTTCAAAGGCTCATCCACAGAACTCTTCCCAGACATTCTTGACATCCATCTCCCAATCTGTTCCTTCCAAGTTCCTGACCATCCTGCTAACTCTTTAGCAGCTGCCCATAAATTAATATCGATATGTAATTCTGGCCATCCCTCATCCAGAAAAAACAGACAACCAAATATACTGCTTCAGTTTATTCAGTGAGAGGATTTTCCTTCATGATTGTCCTTCAGGGTCACTTCTGAGTGTGGCTCTGAGACTGCAGGTAACTACCGGCTGGTGAAGAACCCATCTGTGAATCAGGCTTGAGGTTTTTTTTCCCTCAGTCACCTGGTCATAAAGAACTTCTCGGGTTGGGTTGTCAGGGCTTCAACTTTAGTAGGCATGGTTCAATTTTTCCCCTCATTAACCTTGACCTTGTTGAGCTGGTGCCTACCAAGGTCCTCTATTTTAAATTTACTGTTCTTTTCTTTGTAATAAATTACTATTTTCTAGGTATTACAATTTTCTTTTTTCTAAAACTTATATTAACCAGACATGGTCACCAATGATGACTCCTCTATTTTTATTTATTTATTTATCTTTTGAGATGGAGTCTAGCTCTGTCACCCGGGCTGGAGTGCAGTGGCCGGATCTCAGCTTACTGCAAGCTCCGCCCCCCGGGTTTATGCCATTCTCCGGCCTCAGCCTCCCGAGTAGCTGGGAATACAGGCACCCGCCACCTCGCCCGGCTAGTTTTTTGTATTTTTTAGTAGAGACGGGGTTTCACCATGTTAGCCAGGATGGTCTCGATCTCCTGACCTCGTGATCCGCCCGTCTCGGCCTCCCAAAGTGCTGGGATTACAGGCTTGAGCCACCGCGCCCGGCCTATTTATTTATTTTTTGAGGCAGGATCTCACTCTGTCATCCAAGCTGAAGTGCAGTGACACAATCCAAGCTCACTGCAGCTATAACCTCCTAGGCTCAGGTGATCTTCCCACCTCAGCCTCCCAAGTAGCTGGGACTACAGGTGTGTGCCACCACACCTGGCTAATTTTTGTATTTTTTATAGAGACAAGGTCTCGCCATGTTTGCCAGGCTGGTCTCCAACTCCTAAGCTCAAGTAACCCACCCACCTCAGTCTCCCAAAGTGCTGGGGTTACAGGTGTGAGCCACTGCACCCCGCCTGATGACTCCTATCTTATGTCACCTTTATGATGACTGCCACATGGTAATTCTCTGCTTTTTTTCTATTTTTTTCTACATTTATTAGAGCTTCCCATTCTCATTTATTTGTTCATTCATATCAGTATGGATTGATGGATTCCTATTTTATACAATGGCTTATAATCTGATGCTTTCATTATTGATTTTGATGTTTAAATGTCTTAAATATGTCCAGTGGGTGTTTCTTCAGTCTAGTTTCTTCATCATTTTTACATTTTCCCATCATCTTTTGAGCATTTCTTCACTCTATGGCAAACAAAATGTTTCAGGCTCTTTTTATACTTTTGCTTTTATGTAATTTTATATACTTTTATTCCAGTCTTGGAATGAACCATTTTTTCAGAGACTTCATTTCTTTTAGCAGAGGATGGTTTTTAGAAATCAACATCTGGGGCCAGGCCTGGTGGCTCACACCTGTAATCCCAGCACTTTGGGAGGCCGAGGCAGGTGAATCACTGAGGCCAGGAGTTTGAGACCAGCCTGGCCAACATGGGGAGACCTTATCTCTACTAAAAATACAAAATTAGTCAGGTGTGCTGGTCCATGCCTGTAATCCCAGCTACTTCAGAGACTGAGGCGCGAGAATCACTTGAACCTAGGAGGCAGAGATTGCAAAATGAGCTGAGATCACGCCACTGCACTCCAGCCTGGGTGACAAAGCAAGACTCTATCTCAAAAAATATATTGAAAAGAAAAAGAAGAAAGAAAAGAAACCAACATCTGAGTGTTAGATGTGCTTATCACTACTGGGGTGCCATTCTTCTAGGCCCTCTCATTGGACAGAACTAGAAACAGATATGTATAAATATATGCACATACATATATGTTCACATATATATGTGCACACATATATGCACCTGCAACTATTTATATATCTATCTATATGTATAAAAGCATGCATTCATACCAATTCTTCCCATTCCATTCCATTGTCTAAGATAACTTTCTAGTCTACTCTTTCTCTCTGTTTGTAAATATCTTTCCTAGAACTGACAAACTTGACTTCTGTCATTTTGAGAACATTTACTTACTCATTCAATGTATCTAGTCTCCCACTATTGTGGTCCTCTTCTCTGTGTGTCACCTCTGTGCTGCTTCCCCTGTTCCTCCAACTGACCCACATTCTTAGCCACCAGGCTTGCTGTTCTTCTGTGCATGACTCCCAATTTTTTTTTATGGCCCCATGTCCTTGACCTCCATGTTGATTCCTTCACCCTGAGAAGGGAAGAGAATGGAAGGCAAAAGAAGGTAGAAAAGAAAGTGGTTACATACGGTTTTGATAGGTACAACTGTGGGGAGACTTAATCCTAGGCTGAGGGTATTGTTAAGGTACAGATGTATTTGGGGGAACATTTAACTAGCAGACATGTGACACATGAGTAAATTACATGGGGTGTATGTAATGAGAAATGATGCTCATCACTACCTCAGCATATATAGCATATTTTTATTTACTTGTTTACTATAATTAGTGTATGGAAAGTTAAAAATTCTGTGGGATTAATTGAAGATCTTTATTTTGGTATTTATTTTATTTATTTTGCTTCAAGGAGTTTTCACATTAAATGGCCTTTCTTAGTTGATATTGCTATGCTTTAATAGTTTTTTCCAAATATGATGAAAAAACTATGACAGTTCAAAACATCAGAGTGACAGTAGAAACCACCACCACTGCAGTACTAATAATGGGTAACATTTCTTGAGGGTTTACTGTTGTATCAAGGATCAAAGTACTTCTAAGTATGAACACACTTATTCTCACAGTAAGTCTATGAAATGGGGACTATTATTTTCCATAAGAGGAAACTAAGGCACAGAAAGGTTTAGTAATTTATCTAATGTCATGTATCTAGAGTACCAGTCAGGATGCTTTCAGCTACAGTTGACAGAAACTGCCAACAATTGGTGCATTTACTCTGTGACATTACAGGAAGACTGGAGGTATGGTAGGTTTCAGAGCTAATTGAGTCAATGGCCAAGCAAAGTCATCAGTCAAATTTATTTCCATTTTTTTTTTTTTTTTTTTTTTTTTTGGAGATAGAATCTTGCTCTGTCACCCAGGCTGGAGTGCAGTGGTGCGATCTCGGCTCACTGCAGCCTCTGCCCCCCAGGTTCAAGCGATTCTTGTCCCTTAGACTCCCAAGTAGCTGGGATTACAGGCACGTGCTACCACACCCGGCTAATTTTTTATTTTTAGTCGAGGCGGGGTTTTGCCATATTGTCCAGGCTGATCTCAAACTTCTGATCTCAAGTGCTTCTCCCACCTCGGCCTCCCGAAGTGCTGGGATTATAGGCATGAGCCATCGTGCCCAACCTATTTCCATCTTTTTGAAAGCTCATCATCTATGCCCTGGCTCGCTCCCCTTGTGGTCACCGAGTGACTGTGCCAGTTCTTGGCATTACTTCCACCCTTGGCAATATCCAGAGTCAAAGAAGAAAACTCTCCTCTGGTGCCCCCTTTGTAGGAGTAAAGCTTTCTTACTAGCCCCCAACAGACCCTTCCTAATGTCTCCCTCTTCAGACCTGGGTTCTACACCTATCCCTGGATATCCACTGCCAAGGAGGGTAGGATAACCGTGATGGGCATAGCCCAGCTTGGAGTTACACTTGGCACTGGGGATATGGTCAACTTCGTCTGAGTTCTGTGGGGGACAAATCTGAGGTTCAGCCACCATACAAGAAGAGGGGAGTTGCCATGGGATGCCCCGCATTGGGGTCTGCTCTCATCAGCAGAACAGGCGGGATAGAAGCACAGACATTCTGCCTTTGACACTTACACTGAGAAGTCTGATAATTCTACTTGTGCTTTTGTGGTTATCTTATTTTAGCTGACATTTTAGAAACAATTGTGGTAAGTTTGATCAAATTGACAGAGTGCATCCAGAAAATTGCCTTCTTAATGCTGTTTGAGATGCCAGTCCTTAGAAATCTGTAGAATTTACAAACACTTGCTCCTGGCCTATTCACATTTTTCAGGAATAATGTTTGAAAATCAAATATAGGAAGGTGTGATCATCTTAAATAAGCAATTCTCAAACTTGTTGGTTTTAAGACCTCTCTATAGTCTTAAAAAATTATTGGCACCCTCAAAGAGATGTAGTTTATGTTGGTCCTGTTTATTGATAGTTGCCAGATGAGAAAGTTAAAAGAAGAAAATTAAAACATATTTAAATTGATTCATTTAAAATAAGGATAAACCAGGTATGTGTTAGTATAAATAACAGGTTTTATTTATTTTATTTTATTTTTCTGAAACAGGTTCTCTTTCTGTTGTCCAGGCTGGAGTGTGGTGGTGCATTCATAGCTCACTGCAGCCTCAACCTCCTGGGCTCAAGCAATCCTCCTGCCTCAGCCTCTCGAGTAGCTGGAAATAGCATATTTTAAAGAAAAACTAACTGTATTGTTCTAAAACAAAAACTTTCATGAGAAGAGTATCACTGTTTTACATTTTTGCAAAGCTTTTCCATGCCTGGCTTAATGGAAGAGAGCTGCTTCTGTATAATCTGTAGCTTCTGGAAAACTCCATTGACCATTTGTGACATAATGATACTAAAAAAGACAAATAAAATCTTAATACTATTATAAAATTAACTTGATCTCATAGATTTTCTAAAAGAGTATCCCAGAACCCCAGGGATCCTCAGCCCATACTTTGAGAACCACTATCTTAAAGGATTTCTGCTGAATAGGCCCATGTATAACCTAGAATTATTTCCAGCAGTAGCACAGGCAGTAACAGTATGGAAGATATTAAAAGCAGGGATATAAATTGATCATATCTCAGAAAAGTGGAAATCAGTTGAGTATTCATAGAGTAATATGCCTCAGTCCAGGGAATTTGATAATCTCATTATCCTCATTAGCTCCAGATCACAAGAGCTAATTCAGAGGCTTCCTCACCTCACCAACCTCTTAGAATACTTAAAATATGATATGATTTACACAAAAAAATACACACTAACATCTATTTCTAAGAAAATATGTATGACATAAAGCACATTTCATTTCCTTTGTTTTCAGACTTAACATTTCAGATGATTTAAAGATTGGCTTTTTCAGCACAGACCATGCCACTCAAACCGATTCCAGTGAAATACTGTCAGTAAAAGAATTGAGTTCATCCACGCAAAAGTTAGCACAGGTAAATCTGAATTTGTTTTGAAACTTCTGAGAAAATTTTTGGCGTTAATTGCCTTCATGTTTCTTTCATAGACAAAAGTGAACTAAAATTTTTAAAATGTTAGCATCTTTGACAAACAGCTGAACGATAGTTGTGCTTCAACAAATTATTAATATAAGCTACTACTTACATTTATGTCATACTTACATATGTTAATTCGTTTAGTAAAGTATTTTGTTACTCTGGTTGGAAATTCTTTTGACATCTGTGAACATTTTCTATTTTTGATACTTTAAAAAATTATCAAATATTTTTGCATATATAATGGATAACTGTGTAACCCACCATCCAACTTTGCCAAATTTTGACATTTTGTTAAATTTTCTTTGAAGTTTTTTTTTTTGTTTGTTTGTTTGTTTTTGTTTTTTTTTTTTTTTTTGAGACAGTGTCTTACTCTGTCACCTAGGCTGGAGTACAGAGGTGTGATCATAGCTCACTGTAGCCTCCACCTCCAGGATTCAGGTGATCCTCCCACTTCAGCCTCACAAGTAGCTGGGACTACAAGTGCATGCCACCATGCCCAGCTAATTTTTTGTATGTTTTGTAGAGATGGGATTCTGCCATGTTTTTCAGGCTGGTATGGAACTACTGGGTTCAAGCAATCCACCCACCTCAGCCTCCCAAAATACTGAGATTACAGGCGTGAGCCATCGTGCCTGGACTGATCTTTTTTGATTGTAAAGGAACATAGTATTGCATGTACGTTGGAGATGAAGAGTTATTATTAAAAACCCTAATCAATAAAGCTGTCACATGAGGTAGCGTAACACTATAAATACTCTTGTCTACCTTGATTTTGTTTTTACACTTGTAAGTCATTCCATATTGACATAGAGCTTCCTCATTTATTTCACAAGTACATTACATCACAAAATGTGCATCATATATTTAGCTTTCCATATTGATGGACATTTTGGTCATTTCTAATATTTTACTGTGATGAATAGTCCTGCACATACTCATATGCCAGTAAATCTGTGATGTAAATTCTTAAAAGTGGAATTTCTGAGTCAGAGGATGTATGCATTAGTCATTTTGAAGGATATTGCCAAAGTGCCCTGCATAGAGATTGTACCAATTTACACTCCTGCTAGTAACTTTTGAGAACGTCTCTTTCCTACATATTTGCCAATTTATTGTCTTCTTTTATACTTTCAGAAATATTTTATTTTACTCTTTAGTAACTAAGTGTGTCCAAATGACCATGTTATGGTCAGTAGGATTCAGATGGAAATGGTCTGTGGCAGCTCTGGGGAACCTTCTTTGAGACTCAGTTCACATACGCCCTCTGTCACTTCTCCCTTCACTCCTCCTTCCCCTTCCGCTTCCCTTCCTTCCCTTTTCCCTTCCCTTTCCCTTTTCGCTTCCCTTTCCCTTCCCCTCCCTTTCTTCCCTCCTGGTTCCCCTCCCCCTTCCCCTTCCCCTCTCCATCCCGGTTCCCTTCCTTTCCCTTCCCGGTTTCCTTCCCGGTTCCCCTCCCCTCCCCATCCCAGTTCCCTTCCTTTACCTTCCCGGTTTCCGTCCCGGTTCCCATCCCGGTTCCCTTCCCTTTCGGTCCCGGTACCCTGCCCTTCCGGGTTCCCGTCCCGGTTCCCCTCTTTTCCCTTCCCGGTTCCCTTCTCCTCCCTTCCTGGTTCCCATCCCGCTTCCCTTCCCTTCCTTTCCTGGTTCCCTTCCCTTTCCGGTTCCCGTCCTGGTCCCCTTCCTGATTCCTGTCCTGGTTCCCTTCTCCTCCCTTCCCGGTTCCCGCCCGGTTCCCTCCCCTTCCCGTCCTGGCTCCCGTCCCAGTCTCTCCTCCCCTCCACTTCCTTCCTGGTTTCCCTCCCGTTCCCGGTGCCCGTACTGGTTCCAGTCGGTTTTCCTTCCCGGTCCCCTCCCCTGGCTTCCCGGTTTCCCTCTTCTTCCCTCCCTTCCCGGTTTCCTTCCCCTTCTCTCACATCCCGGTTTCCCTCCCCTTCCCATCCCGGTTCCCTTCACTTCCCGGTTCCGCCCCGATTCCCTTCCCTTCTCGGTTCCATCCCAGTTCCCTTCCTTTCCCTTCCCGGTTCCCGTACCAGTTTTCTTCTCTTCCTTTATTACCGTCCCAGTTCCCTTCCTTTCCCTTCCTGGTTCCCGTACCGGTTTCTTCTCTTCATTACCCTCCCAGTTCCCTTCTCTTCCCTTCCTGGTTCCTGTCTCTATTCCTGTCCTGGTTCCCTTCCCTTTCCGGTCCCGTCCCAGTCCCTTCCCTTCTTTTCCCAGTTCCCGTTCTGGTTCCCGTGGGTTCCCATCCCTTCCAGTTCTGTCCTTTTCCCTTCCCTTCCCCGATCCATTTCCGGTTCCCCTCCCAGTTTCCGTCCCAGTTCCCTTACCTTCCCGATCCCCTCCGTTCCTGGTTCTCGTCCAGGTTCCCGTCCGGGTTCTCTTTCAAGTCCCCTCCGCTACTCCCCTTACCCTTTGCAGCTTCTCTCCTTTTCCCTCCCTCTCCTCTCCCCTCCCTTCCTCTCCCTTCTTGGTTTCCCTCCCTTCCCAGTTTCCCTCCCCTTCCCTTTTTTCCAGTTTCCTTCCCCTTCCCTCCTTTCCCAGTTTCTCTTCCCTTCCCATTTCCCTTCCCTTCCCTTCCCAGTTCCCGTCCAGGTTCCTGTCCCGCTTCCCTTTCCTTCCCTGTTCCTGTCCCAGTTCCCGTCCAGATTCCCTTCCCTGTTCCAGTCCCGTCCCGTTTCTGTTTCTGGTTCCCGTCTAGTTCTTTCCCTTCCCGGTTCCTGTCCCGCTTCCCTTCTTTTCCTGGTTCCCTTTCCAGTTCCATCCTGGTTCTCTTCCCTTCCTGGTTCCCTTGCCTTCCTGATTCCCTTCCCTTCCTGGTTCCCATCCCGCTTCCCTTCCCTTCCCGGTTCCCTTTCCTTTCCAGTTGGTTCCCATCCCTTCCCTTCCTTATTCCCTTCCCAGTTCCCGTCCTGGTCCCCTCCCCTCCCTTCCCAGTTTTCCTCCCCTTCCCAGTTTCCCTGTCCTTCTCTTTCTTCCCAGTCTCCCTCACCTTCTTCTCCCAGTTTCCCTCCCCCTCCCTCCCTATTTTCCCTTCCTGGTTCCCTTTCCTTCCCAGTTCTCTTATTTTCCTGGTTCCCGTCCGGGTTCCTGTTCCGGTTTCCTTTCCTTCCCTTGCCAGTTCTTGCCCCGGTTCCCATCCTGGTTCCCTTCCCTTCCTAGTTCCTGTCCGAGTTCCCTTCCCTTTTCTTCCGGGTGTGTCTGGAGTTGGTTCCTGCTGGTGGGTTCCTGGTCTTCCTGACTTCAAGAATGAAGCCACAGACTTTTGTGGTGAGTGTTACAGCTCTTAAAGATGTCACGGACCCAAAGAGTGAGCAGTAGCAAGGTTTATTGTGAAGAGCAAAAGGACAAAGCTTCCATCGTGTGGAGGGTGGGGTGGGGGGGCATGGGCCACTGCCAGCTTTTATTCCCTTATTGTACCCTCCCATGTGTTCCATTTCTGTCCTATCAAAGTGCCCTTTTTTCAATCCTCCCTGTGATTGGCTACTTTTAGAATCCTGCTGATTTGTGTGTTTTACAGAGGGCTGTTTGGTGCGTTTTACAGAGTACTGATTGGTACGTTTTACAATCCTCTTGTAAGACAGGAAAGCTCCCTAACTCCCCACTGGATCCAGGAAGTCCAACTGGCCTCTCCTGTTACCAGTTCCCATCCTGGTTCCCTTCTCTGTTCCCTTCCCTTTCCTTCCGGTTCCTGTCTCAGTTTCCTTCACTTCCTGTCCTGCTGCCCCTTCCAGTCCCCTCCCCTCCTCTCCCCTCCCCTCCCTTCCCTGTTTCTGTCCCCTCCCTTCTTTTCCTGGTTTCCCTCCCCTCCCCTTTCTTCCTGGTTTCCTTCCCCTTCCCTCCCTTCCCGGTTTCCCTCCCCTTCCCTTCCCAGTTTCCCTCCCCTTCCCTTCCTGATTTTCCTTCCTTTTTTCCTGTTTTCCTTTTCTTACTTCTTCCGCTAGAGCATGGATCCTACTGTTTGGACCATGAGGTTGAAACAGTATACAGCAGAGTAATAAAACAGAAGAATCTTAGATCATTTCACCCATTGATTGCTTAGGTAGATTTCTAGGGAGAGAAATTAACTTATTTCTCATTTATGCTTATGTTACTTAGATTTTTTAATTTTTATTTATTTATTTATTTATTTTGAGACAGTGTCTCACTCTGTCACGTAGACTGGAGTGCAGTGGCAGGATCATAGGTGACAACAGCCTTGACTTCCTGGGCTCAAGTGATCCTCCCACCTCAGCCTACTGAGTAGCGGGGACTACAGGTGTGTGCCACCACAGCTCGCTAATATTTTTTCTACATTTTTGTAGAGACAGGGTCTCAATATGTTGCCCAGACTGGTCCTAAATCCCTGGCCTCAAGTGATCCTCCTGCCTTGGCCTCCCAAAGTGTTGGGAATACAGGCATGAGCCACCAAACCTGGCTGTTTGGATTTTTTGTTATAGCTGAACCAAAATTTGATACAAATGTTAGATTAAGGATGTCTTCTTCTATTTCTAATTAATAAAATACTTTTTAAAAAATCATGTATGACTGGGTTTGAATACTTTTCATGGACTTATTGAGATGATCATGCAGTCATATGGCTTTTCTCCTTTATCGGATGATGTGGTAAAATTTGGTTTTTGAATAGTAAACCATCCTTTACCTCCTGAAATAAACCCAACTGGATCATTGGATCATAATATTTCTTTTTGCATTTCTACATTATTTGCTATTATTTTATTGAGGATATATTTTCATCTGTTTGAAGTGACATTGCCCTATAATGTTTTCTTTTCTCTCTCTCTCTTTTTTTTTTTTTTTTTTTGGAGACAGGGTTTTGTTCTGTTGCCCAAGCTGGAGTGCAATGACAATCATAACTCATTGTGACCTTGAACTCCTGGGATCAAGCAATCTTCCCACCTCAGCCTGCTGAGTAGCTGGGATTACAGGAGTGCACCACCTTGCCCAACTAATTTTTAAATTTTTGGTACAGATAGGGTCTTGCTATGTTACCCAGGCTATACCCTTTTCTTATACTATTGTTGTTCAGTCTTGGTACCAAGGTCACAGTATCCTCATAAGATGAGAAGTGTTCCCTAGTCTATTCTCTGGAATACTTCACATAAGATTGGGAATATCTATTTCTTCAATGTTTGTTAGAATTTGCATGTAAAACTGTGCTTATTTTTATAGCTATTGCTATTTTGTTATGTATGTATTCCCATTTTCTTAAATATTCTGGGTCAGTTTTGATGTTATGTTTTCTGTAAAAGTATTTATTTTGTTAAATCTTCAAATTTTGGGTATAATGTTTATTGTCTTTTATTATTTTCAGTATTGTATCTGTAGTTGTATTCCTTTTTAAATGTTTAATATTGTCTGGTATTGTCTGCATATCTTCTCTCTTTTTTTGTTAGTGACTTTTGGCAGAATTGTCTATTTCATTAGGTTTTTTTTCAGACCCCCAATTTTAGTGTATATTAATCCTCTTTATTGTATCTTTATTTTCTAGTTCATAAATTTATTTTCTTATATTTATTATTCTTTCTTTCTGTTTACTCTTTCTTTTCTTTTCTTTTCTTTTTTTTTTTTTTTTTTTTTTTGTTTTGTTTGTTTGTTTGTTTGTTTGTTTTATAAGATAGGGTCCACTTTGTTGCCCAGGCTGGAGTGTAGTGGCAGAATCACGGCTCACTGCAGCCTTGACCTCCTGGGCTCAAGTGATCCTCCTGCCTCAACCACTTGAGTAGCTGGAACTACAGGCACATGCCACCACACCTGGCTAATTTTTTAAATTTTTTGTAGAAGTGGGGTATCACTATGTTGCTCAAGCTGGCCTCAAATTTCTAAGCTTAAGCGATCCTCCTGCCTCAGCCTTTCAAAGAGCTAGGATTACAGGTGTGAGCCACCATGCCTGGCTTGTTTTTCTTTTTTTTTAATTTCTTGAGTTGGAGCTGGGTATCAATTAGGATAGCATATAGCTCCGTGTTTAGAAAAAACAACTACATTGGCTGCATAAAATATCAAGAGGTGTAGAGTTAGAGAATCCAGAGTTAGTGCAGTAGCTCTCCGATCTGTGTGATGTAGATTCATTTTATCTTCTCATATTTCCGCGATTAGTGCCTGGCTTTTGTTGCCCTAGTTCTGATTCAGTAGCAAGATGGCTCTCCCCTTCCAGCCTCCATGGAAGGAGAGTATGGGAGAAGTATGGAGGTGTGGTAGTAGCTATCTTAGGAAAGCAAGAACTTTCCATAGAAAGCCTTGCCATATGTTTCTTTGGCCGTAAGTGTATCACATGACCCCTTGAATTACAAGGAGCTTTGGACAAGTATTTTAGCTGCGCACATTGCTGCCCTGGACAATGTCATGGTTCCATCAGTAAAGAAGAACCATGATACCAGATATTGGGCTGACAGCTACCAATGCCTATAGATCGTAGATTTTGAGGCAGTTAAAACTACAAATTTCCCACTAACTACATTTTTAGCTTCTACAAACTTTGAAAGACAGTATTTTATTAGTATTTAAATTTACTCGAATTTTCATTTGTTCTTTTCATTTGTTCATGTCATCTGTATAATAAAAAAGTTATTAAATTTGCAAAGATGCTTTTAGAATATTTTATATTGCTGATACTTAACTTCAGTGCTTTGTTGTTGGAGAACACAGTCCTTGTGAAACAAATTATTTGGTGTTTGCTGCAATTTGTGTT
Organism: Rhinopithecus bieti; assembly: GCF_001698545.2. Lineage (NCBI taxonomy): Eukaryota > Metazoa > Chordata > Mammalia > Primates > Cercopithecidae > Rhinopithecus > Rhinopithecus bieti. The sequence goes on from NW_016804262.1 coordinate 395,277, forward strand.
GAGGCTTTGTCTGAGGTCAGTCTTTGTCATTGTGCCACAAATACAATAATTTTTTTGTTTTGTTTTTTTTCCCCTGAGTTGGAGTCTTGCCGTGTCACCCAGGCTGGAGTGCAGTGGTGCAATCTTGGCTAACTGCAACCTCCACCTCCCAGGTTCAAGCAATTCTCCTGCCTCAGCCTCCCAAGTAGCTGGGATTACAGTTGCACGCCACCTTGCCTGGCTAATTTTTGTATTTTTAGTAGAGATGGGGTTTCACCATGTTGGCCAGGCTGGTCTCAAACTCCTGACCTAGTGATCTGCCCACCTTAGCCTCCCAGAGTGCTGGGATTACAGTTGTGAGCCAACATGCCTGGCCAGGAAATTTTTTTAAAAATCTGTATTAATTACTGGATTCATATATTTTTTCTATATGAAGACTTTTGCCATATTGTCCTTTTTGTTCAATGTTAATTTATCTGTATCAGCATTCTCTGGGCTAGTATTTACCTGGCAAATCTTTCTCTTTTCTACACTGACATTATTTCTGTGTTGTATCTTCTCTTATAAATTGTATATGGTTTTGAAAAATCCAATCTAATAATCTCTTTTAATAGCTAATTTATTCTATTAGTATTAATTTTGACTACTGATAAATTTGTATTTTTCTGCCAACTTCTTTTTAAATTTCTCTTTATCTTATTTTTTCAATACCTCTTTTTTCTCCTTCCCTACTCTCCAGTGATTGTATTAACTTTTCTTTAGTTTCTATTCTCTTCTCTACTAGTAATTAACTATTTTATCTTTATACTTTTAATGATTAATCTCAAATTTGAACATTCAACAGTTGACTAGAATTTGTAATTTCTACCATACAGTACAAGAAATGTAGAACCTTTATCTCTAATCGTGTCCGTCTTTTATATTATTATTATTATCAAGTATTTCAGTTGTTTTCTCCTAATATTTTTGCAGTTAACTCTTCATATTGTTTTATACAATTAATGCTTGTTTAGATTTACTCACATTTACCAATTTATTTGCTCCTCATTCTTTCCCATATCTCAGTACTTCTTTCTGCATTTAATTTTCATTATTCTAAAGATCTTTTGATCCTTTGTTCAGCAAGGATTATAGTGTACTTAGCATTAATATTGCACAACTTCATGTAAAACGCAGTAACCTTGTAACTGTTTACCACCCTCCCATCTTTTATGCTGAGTATCATATGTATTGCATCTATTATACATACATTATAAACTCATAACAGTGCTATAAATTTTAAGCTAATAAGAGGAAAGCTAGTATTTTATATGTACCTAGATGTTTATCTTCCTTTGCTCTTTATTCTTTCCTGAAGATCTGGCTTTCCAGCCTGAATTATTTCTCTTTAGCCCAAAAAACTTTATTTAGCTATTCTCTTATTGTAGGTATTTTGGCAATGAATTCTGTTTTCTTTATTTAAAATGTTTTTACATTGAATATAGAATTCCAGGTTGACAAGTTGTGTTTTGTTTTGTTTTCTCACTTTACAATTGCTCTGCAGGCTTTAATAATGTCTAAGAAAATAACCATTATTAGTCATTCCAAATGTTATTCCCCTGTATGTAGCTGTTTCTTTTCTGTCTGCTTTCAACATTTTCTTTTAATCTTTGGTTTTCAACAGCTTGATTATTATGTACCTAAGTGTGGTTTCGGTGTATTTATCCTGCTTGGGTAAATAAATTAAGCATCTATAATCTGCATGTTTCACCAAATTTGGGAGATTTGGAGCCACTAAATATATCTTCAAATATTTGTTGTACCCCACTTTTTCTATCCTTTCCTTCTGCAATTCCAATTCCTTGTATGTTAGACTTCTCGTTATTAACTCACAAGTCCCTAAACTCTGTCCATTTTGTAAAATTTTAAAAATCTTTCTGCTTTCTGTTTTTTATTTGATACATCTTCAAGTTCACAGTTTTTTTCTGCCATCTTTGTTCTTCTATTAAGTACTTTCAGTGAAGTTTTAATTTTGGATATTATATTTTTCAACTCAGGAATTTGTTTTCTTTATCAAAATTTTCTGTTTGTTGATATTTCCTTTTTTCATTTATTACAGCATATTTTTCTTTACTTCTTCATGTATAGTTATAATAACTGGTTTAACATCTTTGGCAATTCTGACATTTTGGTAATATTGGAATTGGTTTCAATCTTTTTTCTTGAGACTGAATCACATTTTCCTGTTTTTGTATGTAATCCAAGTAATTTAGATTATATTGTAGACAGTGTGGATGTTATCTTCTGGATTCTGATACGTTTCCCTAAAGAATGCTGAGGGTTTTTTGTTGCTGGTGGGTTTTTTTTTTTGTTTTGTTTGTTTATTTTTTTTTTTCCACATAATTAACCTGTTTGGATTAAAACAGAAAATTATGTCTTTTTTTTTTTTTCAGGCCAAATCTTGGTTTTGTTCTATTATCTCTAGCTGGGCTATTTGCAGCCTGCCCCATGTATGTATCTCTCAGGGATGAGCCAGAGGTTTGTTCAGAGATGGGTTTCATTTTTGTTTTTTGGTTTATGAGACAGGGTCTCCCTCTGTTGCCCAGGGTGGAGTGCAGTAACACAATCATAGCTCACAGCAGCCCCAAACTCCTAGGGTCAAGTGATCCTCTCATCTCAGGCTCCCAAGTAGCTGAGACTACAGGCTACGCACCACCATGCCTGACTAATTTTTAAATTTTTTGTAGAGATGAGGTCTTACTATATTGTTAGGTGGGTCTTAACTGTTGGCCTCAAGTGGCCCTTCCTCCTTGGCCTCCCAAAGTGCTGGGATTACAGACATAAGCCATCATGCCTGGCTTGTTCAAAGCTTTTACCGTGATTTTAGAGTTTGTCTTTCTGATTTTTTTTCATCTGGGACCCCACCCAAACGCTGTCAGTTGACCTCTCAAAGTCTTGATATTCTCACCTGTAAAGTAAAACCTCTGTACAGTATGAGGATATTAAAATGAAAGTCTTCCCAGGATACCAGTACACCAGGCATCAAGTTCCAAACTAACTGTGAGTTAGAAACCGTTTGCAGATTTTGCAAGGGGAATGTTTCACATTAGATGAATGTCTCTTAGCTTTTGAATCAGATCAAGGACAATAAAGAAGGTCAGGGACTGAAGAGAAAAAACTGCTGAAGCCAACTCTAGAAAGAACTATTGCCATGGTTCTTATGGGAGAAGGGCAGCAGAAGCAATCCTCCTCAACTCAAACTAGGAAGGCAGGCTTCAGTGGAGCTTGAATGTATTTGCTGTCCTTAGAAGACACAGAGGACTAGTGCTTGACTCATGCTTGAGGAAGCAAAAGGGGGCTGTGATGAGAAGATAGAATGGCTTGATTGGGATCAGTCTGCACTTCCAGAGTTATTGGGGTAAAGGATGTGTAATTGTTTCCCATAAACCATTTGTGGCCCTGAGAGAGAGGTGAAACCAGTGTGGGGTCATTTTGGGTCCTGTCCAGTAGAGTGATCTGGAAGAACAAAGGACCCCTAATAGCAGGGAGAAGAAAGAGGTGAACTCCAGATTCAAAGAACCTGAGGAAGGAGTAGCAAGTGACCACTCAGAGTAGAGAAGCATCTGCTTAGGTCAAGATGTATCTACAAAAGAGAGGGTCCCGGTAATCAGAATCTCTAGAGAAGCTACATCAGTGCCCAAGGGAAGAAGAGAAATTAGTTCTTCTGCCCTGTAGCACCATGGTGAAGCCCCCCCCCGCCCCCGCCTCCCCA
>NW_016804262.1:399335-405525 GCF_001698545.2 Rhinopithecus bieti
AGGTAGAAACATCCTTGCCCCTCTATCCCTGCTGCCTTGTTCCTTGTGGAGATACAACCACTTGGGTGCTGGTGAGCAGGTGAGCAGAGAGAGCTCAAAGGTGAATCACTCTTTTTCATTACTCTCAGCAAAGGGAAAAACCTTATGAATGAAGTTGGAAGCATTTTAACTCATATATATATATATAATGTATATATTATATATACATATATACACATTATATATGTGTGTGTGTGTGTATATATATATTTAGACGGAGCCTTGCTCTGGTGCCCAGGCTGGAGTGCAGTGGTGCGATCTTGGCTCACTGTAACCTCCATCTCCCGGGTTCAAGCTCCCAAGTGGCTGGGATTACAGGGGCACGCTGCCACACTTGGCTAATTTTTTGTATTTTTAGTAGAGACAGGGTTTTACCACGTCAGCCAGGTTGGTCTCAAACTCGTGACTTCAGGTGATCTGCCCACCTCAGCCTCCTAAAGTGTTGGGATTATAGGCATGAGCCACCTCACCTGGTAGTTATATTCTAAATGCTATTCTGAGGCTGTATTTGTAGCGATGGTAGGACTATGTTCCCAAGAATGAATAGAAAAGTCATGGGATTTTGTCATTTCCATTCAGAGCAGGGGAAGATTACATAGAGAATACATTTTTTTTTTTTTAGATGTCTCTTTTTTTCTTCTTTTAAGTTTTTGAAGAGATAGAGTCTCACTATATTGTCCAGGCTGGTTTCAAACTCCTGGGCTCACCTGATTCACCCACCTTACCCTCCCAAAGTGTTGGAATTACAGGTGGGAGCCCTAGTGAATACATTTTAAATAGATGGGGGTAAATAAAAATACACTGTGTTTTGATTATTACAAATGGTTCTTAGTCAACATGCTGGTTACATATTTAAATGCTTGTGCTAGTAGATTCTCAGCAAATGATTCTTGCCTCTCTTTTATGATCTGAAATCTACATCTTGAGAACTATACCTTTTGAGGTATGACAGAAGGCCAATATTAACACAGATATTTTCTTCTGTGTGGGAAGAAACTGCTAGGAAACTCTTGTCTTTTAGTCCATCAGCGTATCTGAGTTTGGCAAATTAATTGTCACTTTGAAAGCCTGGTCAACTAGGATGGAATTACTGGAATTCCACAATGCATACAATCATCTTAAAAATCAGGACAGACCTCTGACCAGGAACCCAGTTTATATGTCCAGAACCAGAGAATGTATTGGAATCTTTACACGGAGGACCTTTTCTCTCTATAATAATGTACATTTTTTCCATTTTTTATTTAATGTGTGTGTGTGTGTGTATTTTTTTTTTTTTCAACTTTTAGGTTCAGGGGTACATATGCAGATTTGTTACATAGGTAAACTCATGTCACAGGGGTTTGTTGTACAGTACAGATTATTTCATCACCCAGATACTAATGCTAGTTCCCATTAGTTATTTTCCCTGATCTTCTCCCTCCTGCCGCTCACCGCCCTAAGTAGGCCCCAGTGTGTGTTGCTCCCCTCTTTGTGTGCATGAGTTCTCATCATTTCGCTCCCACTTACGAACTGACAACATGCAGTATTTGGTTTTCTGTTCCTACGTTAGTTTGCTAAAGAGAATATTTTCCATTTTTAGATGATGAAATCCCTCCAGGTGGATTTTGGGTTCCTCAAACAATTGCTTCAGTTGAAGTTTGAGGACCGACTGAAAGAGGAATCTTTGAGTCTCTTCAACATTCTACATGACAGGATCCTAGAAATTGAAAAGCATTATCAACAGGTAAATGTTCTCTTACTTCTTTTGTTTTATGTGTGGGTCGACACTGTGCTAGATGTGTATGCAGTGCAGTTTAGAATTTAGTAACTTGTGAGGGCAGTGTAATTTGCATTAGTTGTATCTTATGAGGTAAGTAATACATAGAGCTTCACTGTGTCAGGGACTTGTGTAAGTACTTAGCATATGAACTGATTTAATTCTCACATTTACCTTACGAAGTAGGCACAATTATTTTCCCTCTTTTACAGATGAGAAAACTGAGGCACTGAAAGGCTAATAACTTGTTCAAGGTCACCAGTTAAAAAACAAGAGAGGCCAAGCACACATGCCTCTAATCCTACCACTTTGGGAAGCTAGGGTGGGAGGCTGGCTTGAAGCTGGGAGTTCAAGACCAGCTTGGGCAACATAGTGAGACCCTGTCTTTACAAAGAATAAAAGCATGAGCCAGATGTGGTGTTGCAGACCTGTAGTCCCCAGCTACTTAGGAGTCTGAGACAGGGGAATCACTTGAGCCCAGGAGTTCAAGGCTTCAGTGAGCTATGATTGCACCACTGCACTCTAGCCTGGGTGATAAGTCGAGACCCCCATCTCAGAGAAACAAAAAACAAAACAAACGGACATTACTATTATTTCTGTGCCATAAAAACAAACAAAAACCATCTTTTGCTGACCACACCATGTTAAGTACCATGCTAAGCCTTTAAAATATATTTACCCTTTAAATCTCTCAAAATGTGAAAATGGAAATCCTATTGTCTGTGATTTACAGATCAAGAAACAGCTTGCCAAGGTTAAGTAACTTGCTTAAAGTCAGACAGATAGTAAAGGGCACAATGATATTTAAATTCAATACCATTTGACTCTAAAGCCTATTTGAGGCTGGGAGGCGATGGCTCAGGCCTGTAATCCCAACACTTTGAAAGGCTGAAGCGGGAGGATAGTCTGAGCCCAGGAGTTCGAGATCAGCCTGGGCAACAAAGCAATACCCGATCTCTACAAAATAAATTTAAAAATAAATTTTTTTTAGAAAAGGATAATGCCTATTTGTTGTTTATACTCCATGCTGAAATCAGAATTGATATCAGAATCATGGGTATTTTTTTTTTAAATGCACTCTCTTCTATTGTTAATCTAAACAGATCTAATCAAATTATTTGATTAATCAGAAAATAACTCTAGTTTGCAGATTAGCACTATAGATTTCTTTTCATGAGCATATTCCATTCAAAAAGTACAAGGACCAGAAGAAGATAGGCATCACAAATAGACTTTACAACTTTCAAAAGCAGTTTTAGGAAGGCAGTAAAAGACTTTACTCAAGTGAAAAATGAAATGAAGTGTTCAAATTATCTATATATATTTTATCCATATGATCTCTCTATGGCTTTTGGTTGAGTATAAGTAAAAATAAAATGTGTCATAATAGCTGCAGGGTGGGAGAAATGATTATGAATTGAAGTTTTCAAGAGATTATGATTCAGATGATTTTTTTTTTTTTTTTACTGAGTCCCTCCCTAGTAGGTGTGGGTCATATTTGGAAATACATTATGGTGCTTGTTGCATTTATTTTTATTTTCAGAATGAGGATAAGATGAGAAAATCCTTCAATCAGCAGTTAGCCGATGCCATAGCTGTTATCAAAGGAATGTACCAGGTGAGTTTTTGTTTTTGGTGCTATGGTTGTGGGCAAGGCTAGCTTCAGCTGCTGTGTGCAAGAAGTGGGGATCACCTTGGCTTCCCAGTCTGGGTTTCCAGCTCTGAAGGCCTGTTTCCTCAATTTTCAGGTCACCTTAGAGGGATCAGGCCTAGGACTGTTTATGCTCACATTATAAAGCTTTCTAGAAACTGGAAAATTCTAATCTGGTATTCAGGACACCTGGGCGTGTATTAAAGTAATCCAAAGTTTATTTGGTGTGGTCATAGCTGAATAGATGAAGGTCAGATGGTCCTAAGAGAGAGTTCAGAGAATCTGTAGTAAATTCCAGTTGGTGGATTAACTTTTCTAATGACAGGGACATTTTTATCTGCCAGACACATGCTGCATTTTCCTTCACAATGGGAAAATTCCTACCTTTAGTGGTTTTTTTAGACTCAGCAAAGAGCTTGTGCTTCGTTTAGCATTTATAACTATATCCTCACCTTGCATTTCAATATACTTCCATAAGTAAATTTTTTGCATACTTCTTTTTGGGCACTGTTTGTAAGCTTCTTATCATAGCACTCAACACATTCTGTATTTAATTATGTAATTGCTTGTGAGGTGTCTTTGTTCCATGCCAGACTGTCAACCTTAAGGATCTCCTGTGTGTTACTCTCTGCTGTGCCTCTGCCTTTAGCACTGTGACTGGTACATAATTAACAACCAGCTACTGATTGCTAAATGCATGAATGGTCACCTGTACCTGTGGCAGACAGTGCTGCTGCCTGCTCAAATGTCATTCTCTCCACTGCACATTCTCCCCACTGCTTTTTACTGACAGGGGCACTTCCAACTATAGAAACCAAAATGCTAGATTCTTCCTCTTCCAGCTCCCTTTTTAGCTATAGCACAGACATAGGCAAAGTCAGGTCCCTAACCAATGAGACCTGAAGGTGAGTTGGCCGTGAGATTTTGGGGGAGGTGGTTCTTTCTAAGTAAAAGGGACTCCTGAAGATATCACCTCACACTGGTCAGAATGGTTATTATTAAAAAGTCAAAAAAATAACAGATGCTGGTGAGGTTGCAGAGAAAATGGAACACTTGCTTATACACTGCTGATGGGAATGTAAATTAGTTCAGCCACTGTGGAAAGCAACTTGGAGATTTCTGAAAGAAATTAAAACAGAACTACCATTTGACCAAGCAATCCCTTTGCTGGGTATATATCCAATGAAAGATAAATCATTCTACCATAAAGACACATGCATGTATGTGTTCATTGCAGCACTGTTCACAATAGCAAAGACATGAAATCAACCTAGATGCCCATCAATGGTGGACTGAATAAAAAAAAAATGTGGTACATATATACCATGGAATATTACATAGCCATAAAAAAACAATAAAATCACATCCTTTGCAGCAACATGGATGGCCACTATCCTAAACAAATTAATACAGGAACAGAAAACCAAATATTACGTGTTCTTACTTGTAAGTGGGAGATAAACATTGAGAACATATGGACACGAAGGGAACAGTAGACACGGGGGCCTACTAGAGAGTGGAGGGTGGAGGTTGGGAGGAGGGTGAGGATCAAAAAACTACCTATTGAGTACTACGCTTATTACCTGGGTGATGGAATAATCTTACACCAAACCCCTGTGACATGCAGTTTACCCATGTAATAAACCTGTACATGTACCCTCTGAATCTAAAACAAAAATTAGAAAGAAAAAAAAAGGGTCTCATGGAAGACCCTTTCTGTTTCTTTGCTTGATATTTTATGTCTCCTTCTGATGCTTGGAATTGCCGAGGCACTGTGAAACCAAACATTGAGATACTCTGGATGTGCTGAGGTAGCAAGGTAGAAAGATGAGAAGCAGAGGGGTCCTTGGTAATGTCATTGAGCCATCAAAGTAACCCTGGACTTGCCCTGCCTCAGGCCTCTTAAATTCATGAGATAACAACCCCTCAGTGTTGAAGCCACTGTTAGTTGACTTTTCGGTTACTTGCAGCTGAAAACATCGCAGGACATATTGCTCTGCTAATGATCTCTGTGACTCTGTGCCAAACTGTGTTTCCAAAGGCACCTGTGACACTCTCTCCCACTTACCTGGTTTTGCGCAACGTCACCTCGCTTCTCTCCCATCAAGAGGTGGAATCTGATTCCCCTCCCTTGAATCAGGGCTGCCCTTAGTGACTTGCTGATAAGCACAGAATGTGGAGGAAGTGAAGCTGCATGACTTTTAAGTTAAGGTCAGAAGAAGTCTTGCAAGTTCATCCTTATTCTCTCTGAATGTTTGCCCTCTAGATTGTCCTTCCCTGAATTCAGCTACCATGCTGACAAAAGCCCATGCCATATGGAAGATCTACATGTAGGTACTACTGGGTCTCCAGGCTCATCTCAGCCCCACCTTTGAGTCACCCCAGCCTAGGAGTCAAAAATATGAGTGGAGAAGCCTCCAGATGACTTGAGCTACCAGCTATGTAGGGTCTTTTTATGGAGGAGAGATAAGCCATCCCTGCTGTGCTTCTACTAATTCCCGACTCATTGAATTTGGTTTTTTTCTTTGTTTTGCTTTTTATTTTGGAGTCTTTTCTTTTTTTAGAGACAGGGGTCTCACTGTCTCCCAGGCTGGAATGTAGGGTGTGCTCATAGCTCACTGTAGACTTAAACTTCTGGACTCAAGTGATCCTCTCGCCACAGCCTCCTGAGTAGCTGGGACTATAGGCATGTACCAGCACACCCAGTTAATTTAAAAAAAAAAATTATATATATATATATA
>NW_016804262.1:405945-424831 GCF_001698545.2 Rhinopithecus bieti
TATATATATATACACACACACACACACACACACAGACACACATATAGTAAACATGGGATCTTGCTGTGTTATTTGGGCTGGTCTTGAACTCCTGTCCTCAAGTAATCCTCCTGCCTTAGCATTCCAGAGTGCTAAGATTACAACCATGAGCCACTGTGCTGGCCTAATTAATATTTAATGGAAGAAGACAGAAGGAAGAAAGAGAAAGAGGGAAGGAGGGAAAATGAGTATTATATGTAGCAGTTTTATATATATTGATTTTGTAACCAAACATCTTGCTAAATTCTTGTGTTTGTTTTAATAATTTTTCTATAGACTCTCTGGGGCTTTCTATGTAAACAGTTATGCAATTGAGAATACATATTTTGTCACTTCATTTTCATCCATAAACCATGTAATCATTTCAGCAGTGCCTTGTCTGGAGCAGCTGCTGCAAAGATGCTGGATGCAGCAGAGGAGACATGGCCAGGGTTGTACACTCTACTAAGCTGGCAGCAGCCAAGAACAAGCAGGAATGGTGCCCACCTTCTGAGTTGGTGATGGGGGAGCTCCATGCTCCTAGAGGCAGCTGCAGCTGCCCAGCCATGGCTGCAGACCCAGATCCCTGTGCTCTTGAGGGCCCAGGAACCCCCCTGCCCCCACAGGCTCAGAAGTACCTGCTCCTGCTCCCTGGCCTTTCCTTATTCCTGGCACCCACTCTTATTTTGAAGCAAAGTTGTGGCCAAGCCTGGGCACTGTCATGACCTGGCCAGGTGTGTGTGTGCTTGGGATGGTGCTGACACACCAGGCCCCTGCTGCTTTGGTGCCCTCCAGACTTTGGGTGCCAATGAGCACAGGAGGGAGGCCATGGGGGCACTGAGGGTGGCACAGCACAGGCCTGCAGGTGTCCCTTGGCATGAACAGCCTGGGCACCATGAACAGCAGCAGGAAGTGACAGGCTCCTGAGTGGAAAGGGATGTGTCACTAGTGAAGCCCCACCTTCAAGCCAGGGACGGCCTGAAGCCTGGGGGCCAGGCTGCCAGTTCCACAGACTGGAGTGAGAACTTATGGTGCTTTTTTCAGGCCCGCCTGTGGCTGCACATTGACTAATCAGCATGCACTTCCTCCCCTCTGAAGCCCATAAAAACCCTAGACTCAACCAGACTCTGGCAGAGGTCGGGATGACCTGCCTGCAGAGAGGAGTTATTCACTGTGGGGTCTTCTCTCAGCTGAGAACTGAACAGATATCAGGATGACCTGCCTGCAGAAAGGAGCTACCCACTGTGGGTCTCCTCTCAGCTGGGAGCTGAGCAGATGCCGGGATGACCTGCTTGCAGAAAGGAGCTACCCACCTCAGATCTCCTGAGAGCTGTACTGTTGCTGAATAAAGCACCTCTTTGCATTACTCACCCTCCAATTGTCCGCATATCTCATTCTTCCTGCATGTGGGACAAGAACTCAGGACCCACCAAATGGTGGGACTGAAAAAGCTATAAGGCAAACAGGGCTGAAACACACCCCTCACTCACCACACTGCAGGCAACAAGAAGGAGAGAAGAGCTGCAGCCCTTGGGGAAGCCGAGACCTAGGAGCTCCCTGAGCCAGTGTTGTGACACCCTCTTTGGGGCTCTGCAGTTCCTGGTGTCTCCAAGCTTCCAGGCACCACTGTGTTCCCCAGTGCCAGCAGTGGAAGCCACTGGTGGTATACCTGGTCCAGCTGCAGCCTTGCAGGGAGCTGGCACCCTTGCCGGCACCTGGAACTGCCCATCCCGCTGCAGCTGGCATGCCTAGCTGTGTGTAGTGGCTGGACCCTGCACTCACTCATGCACCCCTTGTCGCTGTGCACCTGGCTTGCCCTTGGCAGGCATGGGATCCAGGCTGGTAGCATGAGCTGAGCACAGCCTGCCAGGTCAAGCGGGTGGAATGAGCCTAGCAGGCCTGAGCAAAACTCAGGCAAAAGTGCCACTGACCACAGAGGTTTCTGGCTGGCAAAGCAACACCCCAAGGATCCTGTGGCAGCATGGTGGCACATGCTTGTAGTCCTAGCTACTGAGGAAGCTGAGGTGGGAGGACTGCTTGAACCCAGGAGTCTGATGTGAGTGAGCCATGATTGTGCCAGTACACTCCAACCTGAGTGACATAGCATGACCTTGTCTCTAAAAGAAAGAAAAAAAAGATGCATTTAATCTATCTTATCCAGTATTATTCTTGTTTATAATGAGAGAACAAGTCAGAATTTCGTGGTTTTTAAAAACATGTTTTTGGCCAGGCGTAGTGACTCATGCCTATAATCCTAGCACTGTGGGGGGCCAAGGCAGGCAGATCGCTTGAACTCAGGAGTTTGAGACCAGCCTGGGCAACATAGTGAGACCCTGCCTCTACAAAGCATACAAAAAGATTAGCTGGGCATGGGGGACATGCGCCTGTGGTCCCAGCTACTCGGAAGGCTGAGGTGGGAGGATCACTTGAACTCAGGAAGTTGAGGCTGCAGTGAGCCGTGATCATGCCACTGCGCTTCAGCCTGGTTGATAGAGCAAGACCCTGTCTCAAAACAAACAAACAAAAACCACATGCTTTTATAGTTCTTTGTGTCTTCCACAATTTCTGGGACATTGGTCTTTTCCTAATATACATCACATGGTCAAAAATATAGCTAAATAATGAATATTACTCTTTGTCCATACACTTTATACTTCTAGGAGTAGAACGCCATGGAAGCATTAAATTCTTCATATTCATCAGTTTTTCATAAATATGTGTTAAATATGCTTAATTATGGTTAGTTGACTTATGAAAAAATTGTTTATATTAAATTAAAGTCATTATTGGAATCTTTGCTTTGGCTTGTTGGCATCACTTTGATCCATGACCTCAGACAGCCTTCCAAATCCTGGCCACCCAGTTTGTTAAGGCTTAGTCATAAGGAAGAACAGAGGAAAGTTGAAAATAAAACAAAGTGTTGTATACACTTTTTGTAGATTGACAAGTATAAATGACTCTCTGCTGCCCTCTGGAGACCAGTTAAGGACACAAGTACCTGTACTTTTTTTTTCAGCTATGAACAAGTTTCTAAATTTATTTAACTTTTCTTTTGGTCAATCGAATACAGCAAAGATAAAGAGTTGTATGTGATTATCTTTATAGCATCTGTCTTGCTAGAGTCTCTCTCTCTGTTGGCTAATGTGAGAGGCTACGTGAGAGGAAACCCATGTGGCAAAGAACTGAGTGTAGCCTCTGGCTGACAGCAAGAAACTGAAGCCTCCAGTCCTATAGCTGAAAAAAAAGTGGATTTTTCTACAACCTGAGTGAGCTTGGAAACAGATCCTTTCACAGTTGTGCTTCAGATGAGACCACAGCCCTGAACACCACCTTAATTGCAGCCTTGGGAGACCCTAAACAGGATCTACCTGAATTCCTGACCAATAGAAACTATGAGATAGTGTGTGTGTGTGTGTGTGTGTGTGTGTGTATTTTAATTTAATTTTTTTTTCTTTTTCATTAGTGACGGGGTCCTACTATATTGCCCAGGCTAGTCTCAAACTCCTGGCCTCAAGTGATCCTACCACTTCAGCCTCTCAAAGTGCTGGGATTATAGGTGTGAGGCACTGTGCCTGTCCAAACGTGTGTGTTTTAAGCCACTACATTTGGGGTAAAACTTTTATGCAGCACTAGATAACCAATTTGTCCTTCATATTTAGTGAGCCATCAAATCCTACCAGATTTTTGTTGTTGTTTGGTTGTTTGGGTGTTTGTTGTTGTTGTGTTTGAAACAGGGTCTTGCTCTGTCACCCAGACTGGAGTGCGGTGGCACCATCTCTGCTTACTACAACCTCTGCCTCCCAGGCTCAAACAACTGTCCCACCTCAGCCTCCCAAATCGCTGAGATTATAGGCGTGAGCCACATGGCTGGCTGTCCTGCCAGTTTTTTGTCTCCTAAATTCATGTCTTGTTATTTTGCCTCTGAGCCAGTTTAGGTAGTCAGCATTGCTCACTGGCCTGTGGCTAGTGCCTTCTTATGCCTTTTGGTCTTCATTAAGTCCATCGTCTGCCCAGGCATCTGGGTGGTCGTTCAAAACACAAGTCTGACCACATCCTGCCCTGTTTAAATCCTTCAGTGTTTCCTCCATGCCTTTAGGATGAAGTTTAAGTGCCTTAGCATGGCTTAGAAGGTCCTTTCATGTCTTCACTTTTATCTGTTTCCACTTCTTAGCTAAAACTTTACCCTCCTACAATACTGGGCCGTCACCTGCTTCTCTCAACTCACCTCAAGTTATTAACCATCTCCCTGGAATTTTTGCATAATGTCCCCCTTTGCTCTTTCTCTGCTGACTAATAGCTGCAGCGAATTGTATCACATTTACCCAGTACATGTTGATCTGTCCACTAGACTGTTCCTGTAGAGCAGGGACCAAGTCTTGCTCATCTTTGTATTCTCCTAGCAGACTGCGTGGCACATAATAGGTTTTTGACAAATTTTGTTGAATAAAGGGTTGAATGTGATCAAGAAGAGTGTCAAGATAACTTGACCTACACCATGGTACTGGAAATAGATCATGAATTCCTAGTGGAAATTTCCTACAATAAAGGCAATCCATAATGTCAAGGTCTTTAACTGTTCTTTCACTCACGTTTTGATTCATTTCATCCATCCATTGTCTGATTTTCCAGCAGAGGCCCAGAGCCAGTCCTTGTACCCATTGTGTATAATCTAGTGGTCAAGAGAGATAACAAACTTAGCATTTACAGTCCCATTGGAGGTTTGTACCCAGTGAGTACAAACTCTCTGGCAGTTTGGGTGAATAGTTAAGGAAGACTTTTAGGAAAAGGTGATTCCTATGCTGACCCTTGAAGGACAATGAATATTTGGGGGAGATGGGGAGAAAACAGGGAAAGAGAAGAGAGGGTGAAGGAGAGGTGATAAAAGAGATTTTGAGAAATTGGTTCATGTAATTATGGGGGCTGGCAAGTTTGAAATTTGCAAGGCAGGCCAGCAGGCTGGAGACCCAGGAAAAGGCTTGATGTTACAGCTTGAGTCCGAATGCAGTCCTCTAGGAGAATTCCCTCTTCCTCAGAGAATCTCAGTCTTTTTCTGAGAAGGCTTTCAACCTATTGGATGAGCTCCGTCTACATGATAGAAGTCTGAAGGTTAATCTGCTTTACTCAGAGCTACTGATTTTAATATTTATCTCATCTAAAAATGCCAGCAACATCTAACATTTGAAAAAGAGTACCATGGCCTAGCCAAGTTGATGCATAAAATTAATCATCACAGATACATATATGTGACTATATAGATATATGTGAATGTGTATGTGTAAGTGTGTAGATACATTTATGTATATCCTAGTTCTGTCTATGGAGAGCGCCTAGAGGAAGTGACATTCCTATAGCAATGAGTACACCTAGAATTCAGCTTTTAGATTTAAATGATGTTCTACACTCAAAGAAACCAGGGCTTTTCGGAGGAGTAGCCAACTCCAGGGCAGTGACAGGGAAAATGAAAGAAAGGCCTGCAATATTTTGTCAAAACTAAAGCAAGGAAATGCTCAAAAAATTATGAAGGTGTGTCAGAACACAGGAGTCAGCTGGTAGGGGCTTCCTTCATTCCACTTGGCCAATCTGGGAAAATTCATGCATCAAAATAAACAATGATAATTATGAATTATAACCATTTGAGTAAAATAGGAATCCATGAGCTCACCGTCATAAGTAAATAAGTAAATAACTAATGCATTTATTTCAGGAAAAGGTTTATCCTATGGAAGTACTAAAATATCTCCCTACAAATGCATATTAATACTTTAACTGGGAATAAATACGTATTAAGGACCATAACATGTATTAATTAGTATAATACTTACTAATTAACTTTACAGTGAAGAAAGTTGATACTAACACCTTCTTAACTAAATGATAAAAGTTAATATCTCCATTATAATAACCTTCATTATCTACAAAGGTTAATATATCACCTTTGAAGTAAACAATTGACTTGCTTCCCACCCAATATTGTCATAGTCAATCTAAATGTTCACAGAGTAATTATTCCCTAGTTTAAATGTTGCAAACTAACAGCTGGACCTTAATGAGAATGATGGCACCAAAATATAGAAATTTTATTTTAGAAAGTTAATGAGACAATTGATATTCCAAAAACATTTTCCTTGAACAGCAGGCAGTCATTCAAGAGTGGCAGCTCTGCAGGGTTGCACTGCCCGGAGTGCCACTTTCCTGGTTGTCACTCATTGGGAAAGCACCTGCAAATACAGTATTTACCTTTTATGTCTGGCTTATTTCACTTAGCATAATGTCTTCCAGGTTCGTCCATGTTGTCCCAAATGGCAAGATATCCTTCTTTTTTATGGCTGAAAAATATTGTATTAATATATACATTATACATACTACCATTGTAAATATTCCATTGTGTGTGTGAGTGTGTGAGAGAGAGAGAGAGAGAGAGTGTGTGTGTGTGTGTGTGTGTGTGTGTAACATTTTCTTCATTCATTCATCTGTTGATAGATATTTAGGTTGTTTCTGTATCTTGGCTATTGTAAATAATGCTGTAATGAACATAGGAATGCAAATATCTTCAAGAGCATGATTTTATTTCCTTCGAATATATACCCAGAAGTAGGATAGCTGGATCATATGGCAGCTTTTAGTTTTCTGAAGAACCTCCATACTATTTTCCATAATGGCTGTACCACTTTACATTCCCATCAACAGTGCACAAGGACTGCCTTTTCTCCATACCCTTGCCAATACTTGTTATCTCTTATCTTTTTGAAAAGACTCATTCTAATAGCTCATTCTTATCATAATGAGGTAATTTCTCATTGTAGTTTTGATTTGCATTTTCCTGATGATTGGTGATATTTCATGTACCTGTTAGAGATTTGTATATCATCTTTGGAAAAATGTTTATTTAGGTCCTTGGCCCATTTTTTAATCTTTTCTTTTAAAAAAATTGTAGAGAAGGATGTCTTGTTATGTTACTCAGGCTGGTCCCAAACTCCTGGCCTCGAGTGATCCACCTGCTTCAGCCTCCCAAGTAGCTGGGATTATAGACACGAGCCACCATGCCTGGCGTTTACTATTGCTTTATGAAACTTCTAATTTTGTTAATGCATTGTTTTTCTTGTTTTGTTCAACTGTGTATCTGTGTTCTCTTGCATCTCATTGAGCTTCTTAAAGATAATATTTTGAATTATTTGTCAGACGATTTGCAGATCTCCATTTTTTTGGAGTCAGTTACTGGAACTGTATTCGTTTTCTTGAGCCTGATTCTTCACGACCTGTATAGCCTTATGTTGGTGTTTGTGCATTTGAATGAGCAAACACTTCCTTCAGTCATTACAGACTGGTTTTGCAAGGTGAATATTTTCTTCTTTAGATTAGCCTCCAGGATTGCCTCCAGGATTGCAGCTGAGTAGGGCTGCAGCCGAGTTACGTGGCTGCTGCTGGGTCTGCAATGGGGTCCATGTTAGTGGGCCTATTACTAGGGGCTTGAACAGGCTTGCATCCTGTCTGGCCCCTGGAAAGAATAAACTGCTTCCAGGACCTTGGTCTGTAGAGTTGGTGCTGGGTAAAGAATATGCTTCAGGTTTCACAGTTGGGTTTGCAGATGGTGGGCCTGTTACCAGGCGCAGATAAGTGTTGTATTCCTTCAGGTCCCTTGGAGTGTTCCTGCTGGGTTACTGAGTTGGTCCCTGGGCAAGAATTGGCCATGGACCATGGCTGACAGGGGCTTGAATGGAATTACAGGGCTGCTTCATGGCTTACACTGAGACTGGGGTCTGCAGACATACCTCCAGAGACACAGACAGGTGTGCCTCCTACTAGGCTCCTGGGCAAGCAGGACTGCTCTTGGATCATGGCTGAGTGGGCTGGAGCTGGGTCACAGGGCTACTTCAGGCTTCTCCATCAGACTGAGGTCAGCAGTCTGCCTCCAGAGGCATTGATGGGCATGTTTCCTGGTAGATCTCTGGGTGGACAGGACTGCTTCTGGACCAAGGCTAGGAAGGGACAGAACTAGGTGTAGGTCCCACCCCAAGATCTGCAGTGGAATCAAGATCAGTGGGCCTGCCTTTAGGGCACAGAAAGGCATAGCTTTCATCAAGCCCCTGGGTGGGCAAGACTGCTCTCAGACTGCAGCTGAGAGAGCTGGGGCCAAGTTAAAGGGCTATTTCAAGATCTGCTGTGAGACTGAGGTCAGCCGACCAGCTTCCAAGGGCACAAATAGGCATGACTCCCAGCAGGTGCCTGGGCAGGCAGAACCGGTCTCAAACTGCAGCTGAAAGTGGGTTTGGTTGAGTTACAGAGCTGATTCAGGGTCCACAGCTGAGACTGAGGCCTGTGGGCGTGTCACCAGAGGCACAGGTGAACGTGATTCCTCCTGGATTTCTTGGCAGATGGTTCTAGTGGCAGGACCAAGTCCGCAGGGGGATGAAGCCATTTCTGGGTTTGTAGCTGGGATCATGGTCAGTGAGCCTGCCACCTAGGTGCAGCCTGCCACTCAAAACAGCCCTCCTCAGTCTTGGGCTCCACCAGAGTTTTGCAGTCTTCTATCCAGGTCCCAAATCTCCCTCAAGGGCACTTTTGTCCATGAATGGCTGCCAAATTCTTGTTGAGTGGAAGTTCTCCTATTCTTCCATCTCGCTCTTTGCTATTGTAGTTTACATGGCTGATACAGTTAGAGTAACTGATCATGCTTTGTGTTTTATAGGATAACACTGTGCTACATAGTGCATAATAATTTTTAAGCATATATTTCAATATAAATAAATTTTCGTATTAAAATTGTATGCAGGTTACAAAAATAACCTCACAAAACAGCAGCTTAAAAGATGAAATGTTTTCTGGTGGTGTCTAATTTTTAATGCTGAGTGTCTAATTAATTTTAATGCTGCTTTTTTTTTGTACCCAGCAATTTTTTGAGGTAGAAGAGGAGAACATTAATTTGCAAGATGCGAGTAGTGTCAAAATAAATATTTTGTTAAGAAAACTGAAAGAGAAAGAAGAAGTTATTAAAGAATTAAAAGAACAGCTAGACCAATATGAAGATTTTGGATTTCACAAAATGGTAAGTTTCAAGGCAAGGAATAATTAATTTTAATATTTGTAAAGACAGTCATAAATAGTTAAAACCTTGATTTAATGATAAACTAAAATCCAACTGATGCATTTTGGGCATCTCCCCATAATATAAGCCAGTCTAACTCTTTTCTGCTCAATGACCTATTCGAGAAAACCCATTGCAATATGAATAGGAGCAATATAATGGTTCCGTATATTTTATTTAAATGGGAATAAAATAACTTACATCCCACTGCAAAAAAAAGTCCTACTCTAGAAGAGTATGGGAGTGGATTTTTGTTGTAACTGAAGACTCCCACCCTTTTTTTGCAATCAAGGTAGTTTGAAAGACACGAAGTTAATCTTTCCAAGTCAGAGGTTCCAAGAAGCCAACTTGGAAAAGAATGACATTTTAATAAAATATCAAGAAGAAAATCTCAGAGGATTTTCCCCTCAGTTTTCCTGTTGCAGTGGGAACCAGGAGCTGCTTTGCTGGTTAGACAACCTACTGAAGGGAACAAAAATGGAATGAGTGAGAAGGCAGAAAGAAGAACCTAAACTCCTGTCAAGGAGGAAGTTTAAGGCCTTTGGAAAGTGTGGATCCTGAGAACGAATTCGTTGTCATCTCATCTCTGCTCTGAGCCACCAGCTGTCTCAGGCCCAACCACAGTCCAGAGCTGGAGAGGATTTTATTACTAAGTTATAAGAGCAAGAAGCTGATTGTTTGAGTTGGAAAGGCTAACAGATACTGGGACCTAGGAGGAATAAAAATCTATTGAATATCAATAGCAGGTATCAGATACTTCATCGATGGCATCTCTTGTCATTCTCACAGTTCAGTTTGCAGATGAAGAAGCAGAGACGGGGTGGTTAAGTAACTTCCTCACGGGCACACAGGTAGTAGATGGTAAAGATGGTACATGAACAAAGGTTCACCTGAATCTAAAGTCCACTTACAGAGGGGGAGCTCTATTCTCTACAGTAAGAATTAAAGGTTGTAGTGAATATATAATATGCATATGCCTATAGAAAATGTATAGATTGTTATAATATATTACAATGTGATATAATACATTAATAATTATTAATAGATTAATACACTTAGAAATATTGACACATGCATACAGGAAAATCTGAAAAGTTATATGTCAAAATGTTAACATTAGAAACACTTGTGGGTTGCTCATGCCTTTGAGTACAGTCTATGGTTTATCTGAATCCCTCACTAGTACTCTTAATTAAAACTTCAAGCTTATAAGAGATAATGAATCAAACACAAACCATTCTGAAGGTTCGTATTTAAACTGGTTTAAATGTTTGCTTTGTTTAAGTGTTTGTTTTGTTAATTAGAAATCTTTGTATCCAGAAAAATATCTAGAAAAAAGTTGAACACTTTCTAAGCAATACGGTATTGTGTCAATAGCATAGATCGAATAAAATTGAATATTTTTTTTTATATGTCTTGGACTAGGAAGCACATTCAATTTTGCATTTGCTTTTGAAAACCTTTTCTTGGGTTTACACTTACCTTTACCTTTGCTTTTGGAGAAAACAGTTTAATAGAAATGATTAAAACTATAATAGTTCTCTTTTAATCCTGCCTTGGCCAAAGACATCCAGTGTAGATGTGGCAAGACAATTTTGATCCATTTATTTCCATTTGTGAAATGCAACATGATACCCGCCTGGCTAAAGTAGAGAGTTATGATAACAACACCTGCTGTGTTGAATGTAAATTGCTTCGAGTTCTTTGAAGAAATATTCGTATGTCAATTCAGGTATTATAAGGAAATGCACAAATCCTTATAGCCATCAGTTTATGTTCCATAAAATGTACCAAACAGACTTCTGGACTGTTGAGAACACCCCAATTGGGTAAGACAGCTCCCCACACTCTTGAAATGTTTACACGTCTAACTTTTCTCTTCAGCTAGTCACCTGGCCTGGCTGGACATTCTGGGGAAACCGTGAGGATGGGCTGTAGCTTTGTGAAGAGGATAGCAGGTGGGAACCACACAGGCTCATGTGTAAGCAGGCTGTTCTCTGGCTTTCAGTGGCATCCAGAATACCCTGGTTATTCCATTGTAATTAACCCCCAAAGAGCACATTATAATTTCTGTAAACACTTTAAGATTTGAGGAAGGTGAAGTGATCCTTATTAACAGGGTATATGGATTTCTCCTGGAGACCCCAACAAAGCACAGGGCTCTGCTCTCCCCTCTTGACTGAGGGTGATGGAAAACATACATGTCACCATTTCAAGAACACAGACGCAAATTCCACAAAGGCAGATCATGGCTTATATCAAATAAAACGAAACACATTTTTTTCCTACATTCTCTAAGAACAAACTTTCCTAAAACTTCATGCCACTTAAGTTCTAGATGATCTTTTTTATTTGAAATTTCATCTGATTCAACTGCCCCTCTAGTGGTATTTAAAAAACCCTTGGGACACCAAGTCTCGAATTAGATTGGGAACACTAAATTTGGAAAACAATTAAAATTTCAAAGTAGCAGTGGAAGTAAGTTGAAAAAAAAGCGAAATAAACAAGCTTTAATTCTGCAGTTACCTAGTTTACTCTTACTGATTATCAAATTACTTCAATAGCTTTATAGTTAATAAGTAGTTGTAATATTTCTCATCTCCAGATGGGAACATCCTGAATGTTGAACTTCCCCAAGAGCAACTTCATTCAAGGGATGAAATGTTCAGGTTTTATTCAGTGGGAAAGCAATGTGACTCAGCTGTATGCCATTGTAGTCATCAGGTTTCCATGCTGTCCGTTGGCTAATCCTCTTGAGAATTTATAAAGGAGGTTAGCCTTTATGTCTCTGTGATTGTGTGTGTGTGTGTGTGTGTGTGCGCGCGCGCGCCTGTGCATGTGTTTTAATTTCAGTTGGAGCTGGCATTTTGAATAGACTTTTCATTTTTCTTTCTTATCCCAACACTGATGAGCCCCGCAACCATCACCCACCTACCTTCCATTGCTGAGCATATCTGCTTGTTGCTGACAGCTCTGAAACAGAGCTGTCATTCAAGAGTGGCAGCTCTGCAGGGTTGCACTGCCCAGAGTGCCACTTTCCTGGTTGTCACTCATTGGGAAAGCACCTGCTCTTCTCTGTGACTGTCATGAGGCATGGGCTTGCATCAGAACTCTACTCCTCCCCAGAAAATTGAGATGTCCAATTCAATGGAGCCCATGGAAGGGAAACTGCTGAGAAGGCACAGAAAGTGCTTTGAACCAGGACTTCTCAGACTTTACCACTCACACGCATCACCTGCAGGTGTTGTTAGATGCAGACTCTGACACAGTAGCCCTGGGTTGGGCCTGAGGGGCTGCATTGCCAATCAGTTCCCAGGTGATGCTGAGGCTCCTGGTCCATGGACCGCATTTGAGGAGCAAAGCTCCCAAGTACACCTGTTTTCAAAAATGATTCTTTCAAGATTCAATTTGGGATTCAGTTTGTAATTGTATGCATCTTGTGAATATTCACAAAAGATATAGCATATATGCTACCGCCTGAAGTCCTAGTTTTCATAATATGAAATAAAAACTTGAGATTGGCAAGTTACTTTACAATTTTGAAATTCCAGAATGATCAAGGATTACACACAATCTCTCTCAGAGTATAGTGTGGTTTAAACGGCTACATCCAGTTAACCGCCTTTTAATGATCTCCGTCCGTCCTTCTTAACCTCGTTTTATTAATGCAGTTTATTTTTTTAAAGTCTCGTGGTTTAAGCAAGCACAAACTAGCAGTGTGGGCAGATGGCAGAAGGAACACCACCACAAAACCTGCCACTCAGAGTGTAACAGAGGACCGTAGCAGCTCAGAACGATCCCTTTGTTCATTTTGCTAATGAGTGTCCTCATTGCTGTGGGCAACTGAATAGTTAATTACTTGCAGTTCCCGCAGCTGACAGATGGTGGGGACAGAGCTAAGGGTTAACCTCAGAAGAACAGGGGTTGTGGATTGATATGTGGAGGACAAACCCCCAGATTTAATGTGTTTTCCTTGCTTTCATACAAAGAGATTCTTAGAACCCATAGTTAGGTATTAGCTGCTACCATTTGTAAATTTTACACTTCATCTGATGAATTCAAATAGTTCTTCTTTAGTTTATGAGAATCGGGTGCTCGTGTAATCCTCTGTGGATGTTCATATTCTGCCACTGTTAGGAAAAGTATGCTTAAGCCTATTAAGGCCAGTATTGTTTGTTTCTTTCTTTCTTAAAAAAAAAAAAAAAAAAAAAAAAAAAAAAAACTTTTAGTCTATAAATGCATTCTGTGATGGTCTCAAACTGAACAATGTGGGACAAGAAATTAATGACTGGGATTCAGTGTTGTTTATTAACTACTTACTAGGTTTGTTAGTTCTCGTTACTTAAGAATGAATTGGGCTCAAATAATTTAAATGAAACGGTGAATCAAAGTCATGAAGATTTGGTAATTGAGCTTAGTGCAAAATTTAACAACATAATTTAAATATTACTAACTCTTACACACACACATACATACCATACGTAATTTCATTAGTAAGTCGCTTGTTTTAAAGGACTTATTAATGTACTACAAAAAAATTTAAATCACTTCTTTTTCTTTCAAACTGTTACAGGAGAAAATATTTAAGTAATTTACTTCCACATATCCTTAAACTAAATGAAAGTGTAGTTCCAAAGGGAAATCAGTCGAGAGAAATGATTTTGTTTTTGAGGGAAGATTTTATTTTTATTTACTGCAATCATGGAATTACTGTAAAAAAGAATAAGTTATAATTCACCTGCGATGACCTTAAGTTCAAAAGTATTTTAATGTCTGTAGTAATTTTAACAAGGCATGTAGAATCTTCTATCTCCTTTGGGATAATAACATAATGACTAATATTTTGAGATTGCATAATCTGTTTATTATTGTACCACAATAAAGTGTAAAGTTCTGCACCAACTTCCTCAATCCATTACATCTTAATTTTTTTTTTTAATGTGTGACAGTAAAATCTAGACAACCATAAGGGAGTATATTCAGATGTTTTCAATGGCTTTGAAACAGACAAGAAGAAGAAGGCAAAAAAAAAAAAAAAAAGAAGCTGCCCCAATAAGCGCGTCTATTGCGTAAGAAAAAGCTCTCCCATAATGGACATGGCAAGATTTAAACAAAAGACGCACATAATAAAAATGTAAATGAGTTTGCTTTACTAAAACTATAACTTTAAAGTCTTTTGTTGTAAGTTATCCTGAAACCTTCTTACAAGGTAATCACTGTTTGCATAGAGATTTAAACCGAAGTCTTCAATAGCATTAAACGCCTGCACAGACCCCGTGTGACAAGCATGCAAAGCCATGTTAATGTTCAGAATATGAATTGCCTCTGGGTGGCTCCTCCACCAAGCAGAAAACCAACTGTGTGGATATCCGTGTGCCTGATGGACTCCATGCGGCTCCCAGCCTGAAAACGTCACCACTTTGACATGTGATGTGCTCCTCATGACACTGGCAGCACTGACACTGGGAAATGCCACAAAGGCAACAAGCCCCCCTCCTTAGCCATGCACTCTGCCACCCCCTGGCGCTGCCCGTCCTGGTCCCCCCAGCCTGCCTAGTTACAGGCGGACAGCACTTCAGACACACACAGAGGGAAGTGTGGGTGGAGGGGCCCCAGCTGCCTCCCCGGACACAGCCTCCATAATGAATTGACCTGAATGATGAGGGCACACAAACAGTATGATATGCATTATTCCTGTCAATAAAATGTCCCCATGTGTTGAGGTCTTTGTACAGAATGTACTGGAGCCTTTCTTCCAGCAAGCTCTATTTAGGCTCCTTCCTTTTTACTATTCTTATTATAAGTGTGTAATAGAATTCAGAAAATTATATGATAGCTTTTCTGTATCTGTATTGTCCTTGTCTTGCATATTTAAATCCTTGGCTCCCTGCTTAGAAATATGGCATTCTCCATCTTTTAGGAATCTTTTCCCAAGGAAACCAGCTCTCCAAAATCAAACATAGAAAAGGAAAATTTGGAGTACAAAGTGGAAAATGAGAGGCTGCTTCAGATCATTTCAGAGCTTGAAGAAGAAATCCAGATCAATCTAAAAGAAAATTCAGGATTAGGTAACATTTTGAAATCACCTTTGAGAAAAATCTATATATTGGTCACTTTGTAAAGCTCATAACTATGTTTGTCTTTTCCAAACATACATGTGTTTGGTTATTTACATTTAAAAGATCAATTTCATAGCCATCTTTGCTTTTTATTGAAGACAGCATTTCTTACATGGGACAGAGGATGTGTTTGTAGTTGTATCCCTGAGCCATGTCATGTTAACTCAGGATGTTGTTTCAAGACAGACATTGGCCTTTGCAAAAATTTGCTAATCAATGCTCCATTTCACTTAGAAATATTATAACCAGATAGAAACTTTTGCTGATTTGTTTCAGATGCTTAACTGATTATCTGAACTTGATAACATTTAAATACTTTAGAGTATACATAGGGATATGCTTTGTGGGGAAAACAGAGTTAGCCCTTCAGGAAAATATGCTCCTACTTAGTAGTTACTTCAATTTTTGGTACAAAGTTTAAATATACAATTTCGTTTGTATACTTTATACCCCTTTTCTTTCATACCACACACATTGGTGAAAGTTGTGTTTAAATCACTGAAGTTGTTAGAACATATGGAAAAGGGAAAAAAGTAATCACCAAAGTGAGATTGCTTTAATGTATTTTTTCATTTAACTGTGATCCGTGTGATTATGTTAATTACATGATGTTGTCCTTAATCTGCTTATTCAAAGCAATGAGCAGACAATAAAATGAATTATAGCAAAATATCAATAAAATGAGATATATTATATTAATATTATCCCTTGGATGTAAAATTCTACCATGTCAGTATAGTCTTGTTCTCTTCTGCTGTGGCATAGTGAGGCTTTTTAGTATTGGGTCGTTCTTATTAAGTCATAAACTGCCACCTGCTAAAGCTCTTTGCATTGGCTGTGACTAACAGCAAAAATGTCCATCGCTAGTATTGATGAAAAGCTTTCAGCCCTCAGCCACACTTGGATCTTGAACTTACTTCTTAATCCCTATCTGACCAGCCATCTGAACAGCAGGAAGAAGGCTGTGAATGTCAAGGGCAGTTGTGAAGGTCACAGTCCTGCTAGGCCTTGTGTCCACCATGCCTGCTAGTGCCCCACAGCCTGCCCTGAAGCAGGCCGTTTAAATACAGGGGCATAAGCATGTAATTTCATGGTTGGCCTCTCTCTCCTTTTGTTTACAGAAGATGAACTTATAAGTATGAAAGAGATGGCAGAAAAGGATCACAAAACTATTCAAAAGGTACTATAACGTTTTTACGTTGATAAATGACTCCTTTAAATGGAACTATAGGCGCAATTGGCCAAGTAACACTGTGTCCAGGGTGTCTTATGACATAGAGGAAAATTGATCTACATATTTAATCTCTCCCCACTATTTGGGAAGGGTTACTAGAAGCAAATAAGGACTCCAGCTTGAAAAGTCATGTATAGATACTCCTTTTGTGTGGAATTACTGACCATCTGCCTTGTTGATTTTAAGGCACCGAAGTAACGTGACACAGAGAAGTCTGAAGATGAGCTCGCAGTTAAGGAAAAAATTGTATTAAAAATGAACAGTCTTATTTTCAGATCAGATGTTGGTTGATGTTCATGAATGAGCTGGGCTTATGTTATCTGGTAAATATTTAGAGCCGGGAATTCTTTTGGTAGAACAAAAATCAAGATTTCCGAGGTGGGATGCAGTGGCTCACCCCTGTAATCCTAGCAGCTTTGCAGGCCAAGGTTGGAGAAACTCCTGAGTCCAGGAGTTCAAGGACAGCCTGGAAAACATAGTGAGACCCCGTCTTTATAAAAATAAAAAAAACATAGCCGAGTGTGGTGGCACATATCTGTAGTCCCAGCTACTCAGGAGTCTGAAGTGGGAGGATTGTTTAAGCTCAGAAGTTCAGGACTACAGTGAACTAGAATTGTACCACTGCACTCCAGCCTAGACAACAGAGTGAGACCCTGTCTGAAACACACACACACACACCACCAACCCCCACAACAACAACAACAAGATTTCCTAGTGCATTCAATTGAATTCAGTAGGATCTCAGCAATTCCTGCTCTCCCTGCACACGTGGGGCTCCCCTACTCTGTTCTCGTTTATCCGCAGACTTCCCTGTTGTAGCTCTCAGTTGCCATTCTGTTATGGTCTATCTTCCCTGCCCTACTGGAGGCTCCATAAGGGTAGAAACTGCTCTATCTGGTCTCTTAGTGGGGAGCACAATGCCTGAGGCACTGAAGAATACTCCAAGAGATGAATAGAATAAGAATGCATTTATAGTTCATACAGTTTACAGATAAACAAGCAGATTCACATCCCCAAATTATTCCAAATAAATATAAATGTCTTCCAGTAACTGAACCGAGTATCCATTTTTAAGTTAAAATGGATTAAAATCAGACAAAATTAAGAATTTAGTTTCACAGTTGCACTAGCCGCATTTGAAGAGCTCAGCCACCACATGTGCCTAAGTTCAGGTGCAGATTTCAACCAGGCCTGATATTGCCATTCAAGATACTCTTTTTTTAATTTTTTAAAATTTGTTGTCCTTTATTTCTTCTAAAAGATAGGATACATGTGCAGAATGTGCAGGTTTGTTACATAGGTATACATGTGCCATGGTGGTTTGCTGCACCTATTGACCCATCCTCTAAGATCTCTCCCCTCACCCCCCATCCCCCACCAACAGGCCCTGGTGTGTGTTGTTCCCCAGTCTGTGTCCATGTGTTCTCATTGTTCAACTCCTACTTATGAGTGAGAACATGCGGTGTTTGGTTTTCTGTTCCTGTGTTAGTTTGCTGAGGATGATGGCTTCCAGCTTCATCCATACCCCTGCAAAGGACATGATCTCATTCCTTTGTATGGCTGCATTGTATTCCATGGTGTATATGTACCACATTTTTTTTATCCAGTCTATCACTGATGGGCATTTGGGTTGGTTCCATGTCTTTGTATTATAAATAATGCTGCAATAAACATACGTATGCATGTCTCTTCATAGTAAAATGATTTATATTCCTTTGAGTATATACCCAGTGATGGGATTGCTGGGTCAAATGGTATTTCTGGTTCTGGATCCTTGAGGAATACTCCATACTGTCTTCCCCAATGGTTGAACTAATTTGCATTCCCACTAACAGTGTAAGAGTGTTCCTATTTCTCCACAATAGATATCAGCATCTATTGTTTTCTAACTTTTTAATCATCACCATTCTGACTGGTGTGAGATGGTATCTCATCATGGTTTTGATTTGCATTTCTCTGATGATCAGTGATGTTGAGCTTTTTTTCACAAGTTTGTTGGCCATGTAAATGTCTTCTTTTGAGAAGTGTCTGTTCATATCCTTTGCCAACTTTTTGATGGGGTTGTTTTTTTCTTGTAAATTTGATTTAGTTCCTTGTAGATTCTGGGTATTAGACCTTTGTCAGATGGGTAGATTGCAAAGATTTTCTCCCATTCTGTAGGTTGCCTGTTCACTCTGATGATAGTTTCTTTTGCTGTTCAGAAGCTCTTTACTTTAATAGATCCCATTTGTCAATTTTGGCTTTTGTTGCAATTGCTTTTGGTGTTTTTGTCATGAAGTGTTTGCCCATGCCTATGTCCTGAATGGCATTGCCTAGATTTTCTTCTAGGTTTTTATGGTTTTGGGTTTTACATTTAAGTCTTTAATTCATCTTGAGTTTATTTTTGTATAACGTGTAAGGAAAGGGTCCAGTTTCAGTTTTCTGCATATGGCT
>NW_016804262.1:425599-428039 GCF_001698545.2 Rhinopithecus bieti
CTACCTCCCTACCTCCCTACCTACCTCCCTTCCTTCCTTCCTTCCTTCCTTCCTTCCTTCCTTCCTTCCTTCCTTCCTTTCCTTCCTTCCTTGTCTCAGTCTCATTCTGTCCCCAAGGCTGGAGTGCAGTGGTGCGATAATATCTCACTTGCAGTCTCAAATATCCAGGCTCAAGCAATCCTCCTATCTCAGATCCCAGAGTAGTTGGGACTAAAGAGGAGTACCACCACACTTGGCTAATTTTTTATTTTTTATTTTTGTAGAAACAGGCTGGTCTCAAACTCCTGGCCTCAAGTGATGCTCCCACCTCTTCCTCCCAAAGTATTAGGATTACAGGTGTGAGTCACTGCACTGGGCCTGGTTCTTTATTGAAAATGTTTCTCAAGCTCTTCAGTCTGTATTACCACTGGTAGAAATGAGTAGCATGTACTTCCTACTTTCTATAAGGAGTACAATAACAAATTCAAGCAAAAAAATAATCTCACTGGTAAGCCACCCATTGATGGCTGGCTATATCTGTGAGTTTAAATATGTCAGTTAAATGCTGCCTCAGCTTTCTAAATCTGCACTGTGCCATGGTGGCCCCTGGCCACATGTGGCTGTTGAGCACTTGAAATGTGGCCAGTGCAAGTGAGGAACTAAGTTTTAATAATTTAATTTCCAATTCTTTAAATTCGAATTTAAAAACTCATTTCAGTTCTTGGAAAACCTTTTGTGTATTTTGATAACTTGGATATGTGACTCTACTTTTCATTTGTAAATTTTATGAAATCTGAATACAAATAAAGTATTTCTAATGAAAACGTAGCTCCCCAATTGAGAGGTACTGTAAGTGAAAAATACACACTGGATTTCAAAGACTTGGTGTAAAAAATGTGAAATGTCTCATTAATAATTTTTTATATTGAATATACATTGAAATAATAGTTTGAATATGTATTGGGATAAAAACACATTATTAAAATTGCTTTTACCTATTTCTTTTGCCTTTTTAGCACAGCTACTATAAAATTCAAAATTATATATGACTCACATTATATTTCTGATAGCTCTTTTATGTATAATGTAATATCTAAATTTAATTTAGTATATATAACATATAATGTGATATATGTAACATATATAATGAAATATATGTAACAAATTATATAATATAGTATAGTAGACTCCTAATCTGCTTGATTTTTTTTTTTAATTCTGTCTTTCTTTTCTTTTTTTCTTTACATGCACTGGAACTTCTCATAGACATTGAATATAGGGACATTTTGGTACTGAGCAGAAAGAATCTAGAACCCTGGATTCCTGTTCCATTTCTGCCACTAGGTCCCCTGGGGCCAGTGCCTGTCTTCCTCCTTCCTGTTTCTCCCAGGTGTACTGTGTGTACTGAATGAGATAATGAATGTCAGCATGCTTTGTCAACTAGGAAGCAGTTCAGATGTTGTTGAACAAATGACAGCTGATATTTGCTGGGTTTTTTTCCAATATCCTGCACTAAATCAATTAGTTCAGCAATGTTTATTAGTTGCCTTTAAGTACTAGGCACTGTGCTACTGCTAGAAAAAATAAAATGCATGTATATACTTATGGTCCCTTCTGGGGACAGGTGAAGTCATAGACCAAAGCTGTAGGGCAGTGAGATAGGGACTATAAGAGAAGTGTGTACTAGAGAAGAGATGCCTGGCCTCATCTGGAAGATTCTAGAAAAGCTTCACAAACAGTTCCACAACCTTTCTCATGTTCTCCTGTTGAGGCCCACTGGAGCTGATTTTTTCGGTTTTTTCTTTTGTTTGTTTGCTTGTTTGTTTGTTTGGGGTTTTTTTCAGATAGGGTCTTTCTTTGTTGCCCAGGATGGAGTGCAGTGGCGTGATCATGGCTCACTGCAGCCTTGACCTCCTGGTCTCAAGCAATTCTCCCACCTCAATCTCCTGAGTAGCTGGGACTACAGGCATGCACCACACCTGGCTTATTTATTTATTTATTTATTTATTTATTTATTTATTTATTTTTGTGGAGATATTCTCTCACTAAGTCGCTTAGGCTGGTCTTGAACTCCTGGGCTCAAGGGATCCTCCCACCTCAGCCTCCCAAAGTGCTGGGATCATAGGTGTGAGCCACCGTGCTGGGCTTTGGAGCTGATTTTTCCAGGCAGACAAGAGAGTAGAAGAGTTGGGTACAGTGTATGAATGCATAAAGCCTGACATGGATTTGTGGAACTGCTTGTGACTGGGTGTGGCTTGAGAATGCAGTAGAAGTCTGAGGAAACTATATAGGAAGAATCTGTAGTGGGGCAGACAGAGTGGGGAGACCAGGGGTGTGGGGAAGAGGGTGTAAGCAGGAAATGGAAGAATGGAAAGGAGCAACTCAGAAGACTTCGGATAACCACGTGTTCCCCCCAACCTTTTTTTTTTTTTTTTTTTTTTTTTTTTTTTTTTTTTTTTTT
>NW_016804262.1:430407-512907 GCF_001698545.2 Rhinopithecus bieti
TAAGCCCTGGATGCACTTAAAAACAGATTGAAAATGGGACTGAATTTGGGGAGGCTGACCTCTTGCCATCTATCTGGGCTAAGCATGGTCAGTTATGGAATTCATAGCTTTTGTGTTTTAATTCCAGGAATCAAATGCCAGCTGTGTCTGTGCCTGTCTTCTAGCTGCTGCCACAGTAGAATCTGTTCTCATGAATTTCACTCTGGGAGGGAGACAGACCCAGAGTCAGAGAGCACAGTACAGGTGTGATAGCGTCAGGATGCAGAGAAGCAGAGTTTGCTGTGCAGCACACAAGAGGCATTCCCAGCCTGTACTCTACGGGATCAGGGAAGGTTGGAGGAAGGATACTGCACTGGCCCGGAGAAGAGCTGTTAGAGTTAGCCAGCAAAGAGATGTGGGAGAGTTGAGAGGGGTATTCTAAGTACCACGCAAAAGCACCTTGTATAGGAAAGGGAGTGTGATTTGCTGTAGCTGAAGAGTACCTGAGAGCAAGGAGTGGCAAGGGGCAGAGGACAGTGGCAGAAGATTATATTCATGCAAAAAAGGTTTGAATTACCTTCTAAGTGCGTTGGAGAGCCTTGAACATTGCGGCAGGATCAGATTTGTGTTTCAGAAAGAAAATGAATGGGAGGGAGGAAAGCCCGGAACCAGAGTCCAGTGAAGGTGTTGCTTGGATAAACCAGGGAAACGATAAAGAACTGAAACAAGAACGATGACACTGGGGATGTTTATTAAATTAATACAGACATGAATTAATGAAATTGAATGCATATCAAAATGAAAGGTTGAATTTTACTAGCTTATAACACACACAAACAGCAACTGATCAATGTAAATACCAAGGCAAGTCACAAGGGAACAAGGACCCTGCAGTGCATGGGGTTTTTGTTTGTTTTTTCATTTTTTGGGTACCTAGTAGGTATATATATTTATGGGGTATATGAAATATTTTGGTACAGGCATTATAATGTGTAATAATCACATGAGGGTAAGTGGGGTATCCATCACCTCAAGCATTTATCCTTTGTATTACAAACAAGCCATTTATACTCTTTTAGTTATTTTTAAATGTACAATTAAATTATTGACTATAGTCACGCTGTTGTGCTATCAAATACTAGGTCTTATTCGTTCTTTCTAGCCCTTTTTTTTTTTTTGTACCATTAACCCTATTACCCCACCCCTCACTACCCTTCCCAGCATCTGGTAACCATCCTTCTTGTTATCTCCGTAAGTTCAATTGTTTTAATTTCTAGCTCCCACAAATAAATGGTTTGTTCGTTTGTTTAGAGATCGGGTCTTGTTCTAGGCTGGAGTGAAGTGGTATGACTATAGTTCATTGCAGCCTTAAATTCCTGGGCTCAAGCAATCCTCCTGCTTCAGCCTCCGAAGTAGCTTGGATTACAGGCACGTGCAACTGTGCCCAGCTAATTTTTGTATTTTTAGTAGAAATGGGGTTTCACCATGTGGGTCAGGCTGGTCTTGAACTCCTGACCTCAGGTGATCCACCTGCCTCAGCCTTCCAAAGTGCTGGGACTATGAGCGTCAGCCACTGTGCCCAGCCTAAAAAATTTTTTTTGTGGAGACCTGATATCACTGTGTTTGAGACCAGGTTGGTCTCAAACTCTTGGCCTCAAGCAATCCTCCTGCCTCAGCCTCTGAAAGCACTGGGATTACAGGTGTGAGCCACTGCACCCAGCCCAGTGTATGCTTCTGATAGCTATTTTCAATTGGTATAAATGTAGTTTGATATGCACATAGATACAACGCAAAACCCTAAAATAAGAGATGGGTCACAAAAAACATTAGGCAAAATTGTTCTTTTTGACAGAGTAGGACTTGCTTTATTGTGATGTTACATTTTGATGGTGTGGGGTGAGGAGAGGTGTAAATAAATTGGTATTTTCTGTGTATATTTTACTTGCTTACGTAATAATTCTATGATAAGGTAAGATGATAGTCTGTAGAAATTTAATTTTCTTTTGATGGGATTGAGATCCATTTTTCTGATATTAAAGTATGTTTCACTAAATTCTCTTGAGGAGAGATTTTAGATGTTCTGTTCTTATCTTTAATAAAAATAATTTCTTCTCTATTTCAGTTAATGGATAGTAGAGAAAGATTAAGAGAGGAGCTTAATTATGAAAAATCATTAGTTCAGGATGTGGTAAGATGATTTACATTATTTCCTAACTATTTGAATTCAGGAATTTAATTTAACCATGAAAGTTTTATAAACTTTATTTGTGATTGTTTCCTGTGAATGACTGACTCATTTCACCTTTATCAGAAATCTAAGTACATGTATAATTATAAATATTTGTAAATGGTCATTTTAAAGAAAGCAGTTTGAGTAGCACAGCAATAAATATGCTTACTAGAGTCCTGTGTAAGAAATAGTATTACCATTTAAAACCATGTATAAAATTTCTGCATTTTATTATGGAGATTAAAAAAAAAAACAAATAGGAGAGCCCACTATTTTGAAGGAATTGCTATTTTCAGTTACAAATTGCCGTGACAATAAAAAAGAGCCCAGCTAGATATTTTGGCATTCTGTGTTAGTCTCGTAAGAAAACACTGCCTTTTATGTTCTTTTAAGAGAACTTTCCAGACGGCTGGTCTTTTATCAGTTGACTACCCAGCCCCCAGCCCCCCCACAGCAGCCCCCCGCCCAGCTTATGGTGGCGTATTTGGCTTTCAGCTGATTACCACTAGTATGTCTTTGTTACAGTAAACTGACTGTGTTTATTATAATAAAAAATAAAACACAGCTTGACTTGCGTTCTAAATGTGCTTGAAAAGAATATGATACTGTTTGGAAGAGAAAAGGTTGCTCATAGGAAATCAACACTTCAGATATTGAAACATTCGCTTTTTTACAGCTTGTCACACTTTGTGCCAAGTCATGACTGTTTCCCTAACTCTGTTTTGTTACTCTCAGCACCCTGTGTTTTGGGTTCCTTGTCATAGAAATTAATGCAAAACAATTCTCCTGGATTACAATAAAGCCTTCTATGAAACCAACTTGGGAATGCAGGCAACGAAAAAAATTTATGGTTGGCGATTCACAAAAACCATGTGTTAACAAATGTGTTATTTTGAGCCTGCTACTTTTAAATACCTGGCATATAAAAATAGACTCCATTATTTGAGTCTACTTGGTGAATTTCTTCTACCTCGAGCCCCACTCTCTTCTGTCATTCCTCCAAAGTTCAGGCTTTACTTTGGAAAACAAACAACTAAATAAATGTGCATATTGTCATTAAAATTGGAAGTGTTTTTATAGAGTGGAAAGCCAATGTTATATTGTTTGTTAGCAGCAATAGAGAAGAAATTAAACTACTCAGTCAGTGAATTTGTGCCTATACTAGGAGCAGATCCCATACTCTTTGAATTACTTTGCCTCTTTATTTTAACTGTAAGCCTTTAACGGGTGCTATTGTATTGCTCACAGGGGAACCAATCACATTTTATTTTGTAGTTTAGAAGTTTGTTGCGCCCCAAGCTTGTTGCCAAGCAGCAAGAGCCTGCACCACAAACTCCACGACAGCGAAAGAGCCTTCAGGATGCCTAGACTAGTCTAGGAGCTCATGATTTCAATAGAGGGAGTGGGCTTGATGTTCTTCATGTGATGGAGGTTTCCATTGCATACCCGCTTTGGATCCATCGAGGTCACTATTTCGCCGCCTTCTCCCTACTCCTGCAAGGCATTCTGTTATTCACTTGGAGGCAGCCTGGTTTTGTTGTTGCTATTTGGGCTTTCTTTGCTTCTTGCTATCCTGCGTTTTTCCAGGACCCAAGATTTGTGATTGCACTGACAAGGGAGAGTGGGAGAAGGTGGAGTTGACCACTGTCATTTTGTAAAAATTTAAATACTTTCTAGCCAGAAGGGTTTTGTTACATGCTTGCCTATTATTATATTCCAGTGAAAGTTATTTTCTGACCTGTTAAGAGTGTAGTGCAAAAAGCCAAAGAACTGGTAGTAAAGAGGCACAATCGATAAGTATATGTAAACTGGCTGTGTGTGGCAGCTCATGCCTGTAATCCCAGTGCTTTGGGAGGCTGAGATGGGGGGATCGCTTGAGCCCAGGAGTTTGAGACCCGCCTGAGCAACATAGTGAGGCCCCGTTTTTATATAAAATAAAAAAGATTAGTTAGGCATAGTAGCACATACCTGCAGTCCTCCTACTCAGGAGGCTAGGTGGGAGGTGTGAGGATCACTTGAGCCCAGAAGTTTGACACTGCAGTGAGCTGTGATCATACCACTGCTTTTCAGCCTAGGCAACAGAGCAAGACCCTGTCTTTAAAAAAATAGATAAATAAATAAATATTTATTTATTATATATAACTTATATACATATTTATTATTTATTATGTATATCATATATATGTTAGGTAAGCAATGCGACCTAGAGTGATTGTATCCTTAGATTGGCTTTTGAGGAAGCATATGAAATAATTTTGGATCTTTCCATGATTCCTAGGCTAAGTGGCTTTCATTTATTTTGAAGTTAACAAAAGAGAGGGCCCTCATCAGAAAAACACCATGATTGAACTCTTTCTCTTACTTCATTTCTATCTGCTTCATCCCAGTGCACCCTATTTCTTGGAGCAATCCAGACTGGAGATGGGAAGGAAGTACATAGGTTGCCCTAGCCCCATTCTGGGGGCACAGCACTAAGTTACCCTTGTAGTCTCCCTCACCCCCACAACTAGGTTCCTGATGCCTGCGTTCCCTCTGAGGCATACCTCAAGCCTGTGCAGTCCTGTTATATGTCATGTGGCAGTGTTTGGCCATCCAGTTAGGAAACAGATGTTTTCAGTGGTCCATGCAAAGCCACGTTTACATGGAAACTCTGCGAATAGTGACTCTTCATTAAGACAAACATGACACAAGCATGACCCAATGTGACTGTCCCTATATGCCATGGAAGGCAGAGGAGCAAGTTCTGCTGTCCGAGTGGTCCCTATCTCACTGTCAGTGAGTCTGTACCCGCTGGTCAGTCAAATGTGCTCCATGTAATCTTGGACATTTATTAGTCCTGCATAGCCTTCACAACCTACTTTTTAAAATAACATTTATAAAATATAGAGACAGGGTCTCACTGTATTGCCCAGGCTGGTCTTGAACTCCTGGACTGAAGCAATCCTCCCGCCTTGGCCTCCTAAAGTGTTGGGATTACAGACATGAGCCACTGTGACCGACCCACAATCCCCTTAGGAAGTCAAAGAGCTAGAAGGCAAACCTTGTGAAAGGAAGAGCTCCCCTGAGGGTGTGTTGTTCAAGATTAATCAGAATGAGCCCCATGAATTCTTGCAGCCATCCACCACAGGTAGATTTCTCTCTTTATAATCAGGAGATTCAGACAAGGATGCCTCATAGTTCCGTTCCTTCTGTGCTGTTCCTTCTCCCTGAACTGACCTCTCTTGGTCAGCACCTGGTTAGGTCCTCTCATCTTTCAGTTCAGAGGTCAGATGCTGCCTCCTCTGGGAAACCTCTCCCACCCTGACTTCCCTTGCCTGGAAGAGATGCCCACCCTCATGCTGGCATGGCACACAGTTTTCCTCCTGTGGCTCTTGTCACATTCTTTAGAGATGGCCTGTTATCTTACCTGCTATTTCCATTCTGTGAGCTATGATTTTACCCCTAAAACCTAACATGGTGGCCCCCATGGAGTAGATGGCCAATAAATATTTGTTATGAGTAAATGATGGAAGGGATAACAAAAAATAGTTGAGAATGGCTTAACCCACTCTATATATGGCATGAACTATATGTACTTTAATAAGCCCATAATACTGTTAATACATACATGACACAGCTATACAATATAGAGAGGACCTGCAACGGGGTTTCCAGGATTACTTTCCAGGTTCCATTCCAGTGGTTCTCAAACTTTTTGGTCTCAGGGTCTCTTTACACTCTTAAATGTTTTTTGAGATCCCCCAAGAAAATTTGATTTAGATGGTGATATAGTTTGGATGTGTGTTCCCATCAAAATCTCATATAGAAATGTAAGCTCCAGTGTTGGAGTGGGGGCCTTGTGGGAGGTGATTGTATCATGTGGGCAGATTTCTCATGAATGGTTTAGCACCATCCCCCATTATACTGTCTTCACTATAGTGAGTGAGTTCTGGTGAGATCTGGTCATTTAAAAGTGTGTAGCACCTCCCGACTTCTCTCTGTTGCTCCTGTTCCCACCATGTGAGACACCTGCTCCCCCTTCACCTCCCACCATGATTGAAAGCTTCTTGAGATCTCCCCAGAAGCAGAAGCCCCTATGCTTCCTATACAGCCTGCAGAACCGTGAGCCAATTAAACCTCTTTTCTTTATAAATTACCCAGTCTCAGATATTTCTTTTTAGCAATGTGAGAATATACTAACACAGATAGGTTTTATCTATTGATGTTTACCATATATGAAAGGAAAACATAATCAAATTATTTGTTAAGTGACTTAAAAATAACAACACTAAACTCTTCACATGCTGACATAAATGGCATATTGTTTATAAGAAAATCTTTCCCAACACAGAAAATGTTTAGCAAAAGTGACTTTGTCTTACATATGTGTGTATTTTGTATACGTGTGTGTGTATTTTTTTTTTTTTTTTTTTGAGACAGTCTTACTCTGTCACCCAGACTGCCGTGCAGTGGCACAATCATGGCTCACTGCAGCCTCGACTTCCTGGGCTCAGGTTATTCTCCTGCCTCAACCTCCCAAGTAGCTGGGATTATAGCCACGCACCAACACGTCTGGCTAATTTTTCTATTTTTTGTAGAGACATGGTTTTGCCACATTGCCCAGGCTGGTTGTGAACTCCTGGGCTCAAGTGATCCACCCACCTCAGCCTCTCAAAGTGCTGGAATTACAAGCATGAGCCACAATACCCAGTCACTTATTTCTGTAAATTTCTTTAGTGTTTGGTTTCCTGGAAATTATTTAAATTCTCATAGATACTTCTGTATTCTCTGCCATGATAAATATCACATAGCTTTTGAAAAACTCCAGTGTCCACTCATGAGATCATGAGAATGAAGAAACAGTGACTAATCTGTTAGTATTATTATGAGAATAATTTAGGCCTCACAGAACCCCTAAGGTTTGGGGCACCTTAGGGGTCCTTGGACCACATGTTGAGGTCTGCTGCCTTATTTAATAAGGAAAAACTCTTAGCCAGGTGTGGTTAAGTGAAATGTCTTTATCCGTTTGTGATTCTGATCCTCTTCCTTTGTTTTCATTTAATTTATTTATTCACCGATTCCTTTCCCTGGCACATCGCTATTAGAATGTTACACTTTCTAATATACTTACTAATACTAATATATTTACATAAATACAAGCCATTACTCCTGCACTCAGGGAGGCAGTTCACATTTTCACATAAGGAAATTGCCATTTATCTCTCGCAATGTGGTGATTGGGCTAAGTGCTCCCCATGGGCAATATCTTGTGTTGTGCTGTTGTATTCCTAGATGGAATGCAAGGGTACAGGCATACATACCTCTAGAATGTGTGGTGCAGGTATAAAGTTTATTGATTAAAAACTTACAAGAAGAAAATTAACAGACAGGACACACTCCTTTGGTCTTTTATTAGCCCACCAAGAGGAGAGCTTGGGTAAGGTGAATCACAGGAATTGCTGTGGGAGAGGGATCCCCCCGACACACCACTTTATATATTTATAGGGAAGTTGGCTATCTACCACACTATATGACAATGGGAGCTTCCTGGCCAGGGAATTGTCTTTCTAAAAAGGGGAGCACCCAGAGCTGAGCTAGAGGAGTTGACGTCAATGCCTTCTGTATGAACAGGAGTCCTGCAGGTCTTCCAGAGGCTCCCTTTATCCCCCCTGAGCCATTTCACTGACCAAGCAACAGAGTGAGGAAGGAGTTATTGGGTCATGGGTTTGTCTGTTCTCACCAGTAACGTGTAAAGTTTCCTTCCCTCCTCAGAGAAAAGAGGAGTGGATTATTCACACCTGCACTCAGTGATGAAAGCATTGATCATGACTGATAGGGTGACCAGCTCATCCTGGTTTGTTCATTCTTAGCACTGACAGCCCTACATCCTGAGAAACCCCCTCAGTCCTAAAAAACACCAGGATAGTTAATCACCCTAATAGAAAGAAACCCGGAAGCTTCTTCTATTAGTCCAGGGATTCCAAATAAACCTAAGTTCATGTATCAACTCCAATGTATTGAGAGAGAATTTTGAGGCAGAATGGAAACTGTGGGAAAAAGGGCTCAAACTTTTAAAAATTAACCATATTGATATTGATTACAGGGAAAACTTATCAAGTGAGCTGGAATTCAAGGTGACTCCTGCCCAAATTTTTTAAAACCTCAAAAAATTCTAGATACAGTATTACAAACATCTTTGTAAAAGCATAAAAAAATGACCAGGGACATGGGGCTTACCTGGTCAAAAGTCAAACATCAAGGGAAACACAGAGGGGTCAGTTGAGGTTTCTAAGCTGATTGTCCTGAGGGGACAATCTGCACTAAACAGAAGTCACAGTGCAGGGCATGCTAGAGTGCCTGTGTGTGTGTGTGTGTGTGTGTGTCTGTGTGTCTGTGTGTCTGTGTGTGTGTGTGTGTAGGGGTAATCAGCAGTGATCTCTTGCATTAGGCTGCAAACCAAAGGTCATTCCTGCTGGATGAGCATGACCAAATGTAAACCTGACACCTACCTAATACCCAGAGGCCTGCAGGGGAGAGTTGCCTCTGTACGGAGCAACACAAGGGGGACAATCTCTTCCTGAAGGGTTTTGAGAGGCAGGACTTACAGGGGATTTGCAACTCAAGTTTGTATTCACAGAACCTCAAACCTTCAGTTTAGTTAGCTTGTTTGTTTTTAAGAGATGGGATCTTGATATCTTGCATAAACTGATCTCAAACTCCTGTGCTCAAGCAATCCTCCCACCTCAGCCTCCCAAGTAGCTGGGACTACGTGCCACTGCACCTGGCATCAGTTTGGTTTTAAGTGAATAGAAAGTACCCCTGAAAGAAGCAAATGGAAATACTCTCTATAAGGAGTACTTTAATCCTAAGCCTCAGAGAATTCCCAGAATTCTCTACCCTACAATTATAGGAGCAATTAATATCACATAGTCAAGGATAAGGAAGCACACAAGGAAATAAACCACCTGTGTGTTGCGGGAAGCCAGGGACCCCGAACAGAGGGACCGGCTGAAGCCGCAGCAGAAGAACATAAATTGTGAAGATTTTATGGACATATATTAGTTCCAAAAATTAATACTTTTATAATTTCTTATGCCTGTCTTTACTGCAGTCTTTGAACATAAATTGTGAACATTTCATTGATATTTATTAGTTCCCAAAATTAATACTTTTATAATTTCCTATGCCTGTCTTTAATCTCTTAATCGTCATCTTCATAAGCTGAGGATGTATGTCACCTCAGGACCCTGTGATGATTGCATTAACTGTACACATTGTTTGTAAAACATGTGTTTGAACAGTATGAAATTCAGTCGCAACCCTGAAAGAACAGAATAACAGCGATTTTCAGGGAACAAGGAAAGATAACCATAAGGTCTGACTGCCTGCAGGATCGGGCAGAATAGAGCCATATTTTTCTTCTTGCAGGGAGCCTATAAATGGACGTGTGAGTAGAAGAAATATTGCTGAATTATTTTCCCAGTAAGGAATATTAATAATTAATACCCTGGGAAAGGAATACATTCCCAGGGGTAGGTCTATAGACGGCTGCTCTGGGAGTGTCTGTCTTATGCGGCTGAGATAAGGGATGAAATACGCCCTGGTCTCCCGCAGTGCCCTCAGGCTTACTAGGATTGGAAAATTCCAGCCTGGTAAGTAAATTCTAGTCAGACCAGTTGTCTGCTCTCAAACCCTGTTTCCTGTTAAGATGTTTATCAAGACAATGCATGCCCAGCAGGACACAGACCCTCATCAGTAATTCTAATTTTGTCCTTGCCTTGTGATCTTGCTCTGCCCTTTGCCTTGTGATCTTGTATTGCCCTTTGAAGCATGTGATCTCTGTGACCCACTCCCTATTCATACACCCCCTCTCCTTTTGAAATCCCTAGTAAAAACTTGCTGATTTTGCAGCTTGGGGTCATCATCACAGTCCTACCATTATGTGATGACACCCCTGGAGGCCCTGCTGTAAAATTTCTCTCTTTGTACTTTTTCTCTTTATTTCTCAGATTGGCCAACACTTGGGTAAAATAGAAACAATGTATGTTGAAATATTGGGGGCTGGTTCCCCTGATGCCTGTGAGAAACAATACAGAGTAAAAACAACTACATGGACTTCAGAAGTTCGAGTTTTCCAACAATATTTACTGTGTATAGTAGTTTTCCTCCAAAAGTGGAGCAGGACTTGGTCCTAGTCAAGAAACTGGCAATATATGCCTAGTTGGATTTCAAAATTACTATGGACCAGCTATTGCTCTATGCCTCCTTCTTCCCTTGAATGGAGTGGGATCTCTAGTGCTTATCCTACGTCCCACCATGGAACATTGGCTGTGTGGGGACAGATAACTTGTCTCTTTAGTTTCTGGATCTTCAGATCAAGAGAGATTGTACTCAAGGAGCCTCATCTGCACCTGGGCCTGATTTAGATAATGAGATTCCAGACTTCAAGCTGATGCTATAGTACAATGAGATTTTTTAAGGCCTTGAGTGAAGATAAATATATTTTGTTCATGGGAAGGATATAAAATAATGGAGTCAAAAGGCAGGTAGATGAAGAAAAAGCATTTGAGGGACTCCAATTTCCATTCATGATAAAAAATACTCTCAGCAAACTGGGAATAGAAGAGAACCTCTCAAGCTGATAAAAGATATCTACACAACACACTATTATGGTTAATAGTGAAAGGATGAAGATTTTGACTCTGAAGTCAGAAATATGACAAGAATTCCTGCTCTTATTACTTCCCTTCAACGTCATGTTTTAGGTCCTAACCAGTGCAATAACACACACACACAGAAATAATAACATCCAGATAGGGAAGGAAGAGGTAGAACTTTTTAAATTCCCAGATGACATGATCATCTCTATAGGAAATCCTAATAAATCTACAAATAAAAGCTACTAGAATTAATAAGTGAATACAGAAAGGTTGCAAAGATCAAGAAAAAAAATCTTGTACTTCTATATATAAACAATGAACAATCAGAAATTGAAATTTTGAAAAACACCAGTTATGATAGCATCAAACAATATGAAGTGCTTATGGATAAACATGACAAAATATGTACAAAACATGTACAGTTAATATAAAATACTGCTGAAATAAAGACTTAAATAGATGCAGAAATATTTCCATTGTTCATGATTCAAGAGATGTATATTATCAAGCTGTCAATTCTCTCCAGATTGATTTATGGATTCAACACAATCCTAATCAAAATCCCAGCAGGGTTTTTTGTGTTATTGTTGTTGTTGTTGAAATCAACAAGCCTATCCTAAAATTTATATAGACATCCACAAGACCTGGGATAGCTAAAACAATTTTGAAAAAGAACAAAGTTGAAAGATGCACACACCTGGTTCAAACTTGCTGTAAAATTATAGTAGTCGAGGTAAAGTGGTCTTGGCATAAGGAGAAACATAGATTGCTGAAATAGACTAGAGAATCCAGTAGTAGACCCTATGGATCATATATAATGAATTGATTTCTGACCAAGATGCAAAGGCAATTCAAGTAGTAAGGATAATCTTTTCAACAAACAGTACTGGAACAATTGGACAGCAATAAGCAAAAAATGAACCTCAACCCTTACCTGACACCTCATATTAAAGTTAACTTGAAATGGATCAGAATTGTAATAGCTGAGACTAAAAAAACTTCTAGATAAAGATATAACAGAGAATCTTAGTGATCTCAGATTTGGCAAAGATTTCTTAAATAACAAATTACAGTTTATCAAAAATTTAAAAAGTTTAGCCAGGCATGGTGGTTCGCACCTGTAATACCAACACTTTAGGAGGCCGAGGCTGGCAGATTGCTTGAGCCTAGGAGTTGAAGACCAGCCTGGGCAACATGGTGAAACTTCATCTCTATAAAAAATAGAAAAATTAGGCAGTCATACTGGCATGCACCTGTAGTCCCA
Organism: Rhinopithecus bieti; assembly: GCF_001698545.2. Lineage (NCBI taxonomy): Eukaryota > Metazoa > Chordata > Mammalia > Primates > Cercopithecidae > Rhinopithecus > Rhinopithecus bieti. The sequence continues at coordinate 442,520 of NW_016804262.1, forward strand.
GATACTTCAGAGGCTGAGGTGGGAGGATCACGTGAACCCAGGGAGGTCAAGTCTGCAGTGAGCCCTGGTCTCACCACTACACTTCAGCCTGGTGATAGAGCAAGACGTTGTGTCAGACAACAACAGCAAGAAGTTTACTGTTCAAAATGTTTTTCTTTTAATGAAAAAACAAACCACAGAGTGGGAGAAAATATTTGCAAAATATCTTTAACAAAGGATTTGCATCTAGACTATGCAAATAACTTACAATGTAATAAAAACAACCCAGTTTTTTAAATGGCCAAACTATTTGAACAGGCACTTTATTTAAAAAGATATATAGAGGCAAATGATGACATAAAAAGATGCCCAACATCATTAGTCTTTAGGGAGATACAAATTAAAATCTCAATGAAATATCACTATATACTCACTAGCCTGGCTAAAATTTAAAAGATCGACCATATAAAGTGTTGTCAAGGATGTGGAGCAACTAGAACTCTCATTCTCTGCTAGTGGAAATGTAAAATATACATTTAGAAAAATGTTTTGACAGCTAAAAGAAATTTCTAAAATTCTATACTTAACAGATGATCTGGCCATCACACTCCTTGGTATTTACCCAAGATAAATAAAAGCACATGTTCACACAAAGTCTTGGGTCACAAATGTTTATAGCAGCTTTCTTTGTAAGAGCAAAAAACTGGAAACACCTCTGGTATCCGTTAATAGATAGAGGGGAGTCTAAGTCTCTTTGTAGGACTCTTAAGAACATGCTTTATGAATCTGAGTGCTCCAGTATTGGGTGCATATATATTCAGGACAGTTAGCTCTTCTTGTTGAATTGAACCTTTTACCATTATGTAGTGCCATTCTTTGTCTTTTTTGATCTTCATTGGTTTAAAGTCTGTTTTGTCAGAAACTAGGATTGTGACCCCTGCTTTTTTCTGTTTTCCTTTTTCTTGGTAAATTTTTCCCCCATCCCTTTATTATGAGCATATGTATTTCTTTGAATGTGAGATGGGTCTGTTGAAGAAAGCATACTGATGGGTCTTGACTCTTTATCCAGCTTGCCATTTTGTGTCTTTTAATTGGGGCTCTGTCCCAGGGAGAGATCAGAGTTCTGTATATATAACCCTGGCTGGAGTTGCTGAAATTCCTGCAGGGAGGCCCCACCCAGTAAGGAGAGCTGGATCAGGGTTCCACTTAAGCAGTCTGGCCACGATTTCTGCACAGCAGCTGTGCTGCATTGTGGGAGACTCCTCCTCATCTGAACCACCTGGACTCCCTAGAACTGGCAGGCTAGAACAGCTGAGTCAACCAAACTGCAGAGATGGCGGCCGCCTCTCCCCCTGGGAATTTGGTCCATCTTAGGCCGTCTCCAACCTGTTGCTGCTGGCTGGCTGGAATTCCAAGTCAGTGGGGCTTAACCTGTGAGGCATCATGGAAGTAGGTCCTGCAGAACAAAGCTGCTTGACTCCCTGGATTCAGTCCCCTTCCCAGGGGAAGGTACAGACAGATCTGCCACCTTACTGGGATTCCCAGGACCAGAGTATGTAAAACTGCTGGGTCTCCATGTATGCCTGAGCAGCTACTCTGCCAAGACTCTACACACCTCTGTGTATCAGACCCAGGGCCCTGGTGGTATGGGCTCATGAGAGGATCTCCTGATCCACAGGTTGCAAAGATCTATGGGAGAAGCATGGTTTCCCAGGGGAGGTCACACAATCACACACCACTTCCCTTGTCTGGGGACAGGGGTTCCTTTGGCTCTGTGCCACTCCTGGGTGGACCCATCACCCCACCTGCTTTTCTTCATTCTCTGTAGGTCAAGTTGTCTGCCTAGTCAGTCCCAATGTGAGAATCTGGATATTTCAGTTGAAGGTGCTGAACACATAATGCATGTTTTCCTTTGATCTCTGTTGTACTTAATGCAATGAATAAATGTTAATGACTTCAGATATTTGCAATGTTATATATTTCTGTTTACTTTTTTAATAAAAGTTCTTTTTCTGGATACAAGTTTGTTTTCTCTTTGATATTATAACTTGTATCCCATAATAGTTTTGGCAGACAAATGGTTTAAAATGTTACTCTTTCATTGCTTATAGAAGTTTTATAGAAAATTGTCTTTTTTTAATCTTTATAGATAATAACCAATGATATGGGTCTTCATTTTTACAGATTAATAAACAGAAAGAGGACAAGGAAATGAGAAAAAAGTATGGCAGCTTAAGTGTCAAGGTTTGTATTTAAGTTTTTTCTCCTCTTTCTCTTTTATTTTGTGCTTCCCTGATTTTGGCATCTGAATTGACAAATCTATGTAGCATACTGAGGTTTTTCACTTTCCAACATCTGAGTTTGAAAAAGAAAGTTCTTGAAAGTGAGAGCAAGGCCAGGAGCAGTGGCTCACGCCTATAATCCTAGTACTTTGGGAGGCCGAGGCAGGAGGATTGCTTGAGTCCAGGAGTTCAAGACCAGCCTGCGCAATATAGTGAGACTATCTCTTTAAAAATAAATAAATAAATAAAGTGGTGTAAGAAGTGTGAATGGGAAATCAGGAGCTGATTGTTGAGAACAGGGAGCAGAGAGTGAAATCGAAAGCCAAAAAACCAGCTAGTGGGGCATCAGGAGGAGTGCATCCTGATATCCTCATCCTTCCTAGTATTTCCCTACCTTCTTCCTACCTAGATACAGGCCTCAAGCTGCCACCCACCCCTCTCCACATAGACCTCACCATTCCAGGGGATTCCAAAGAGCATTGATTTGTTGGTGTGTTCTTCTTAGGACATGAGGATTAAAGGGGGAGAGTGGAGAAATGAGCTCAGCCTACCAATCAAATCCTGCCAGGGGAGATTGTGGGCCTGGGAGCAAGAATAAATCCATGCGCTCTAGGACTGAAAACCTCAGCTCTGCAATTGCAGCTCAGGGGAGGGGTAGAGTGTGAAAGAGAGGGACACAAATCCAAGAAACAAAATGAGAATAACAAAGTTGTTTACTTTTGTGTGGCAGGCTGCAAAATCAGCCAAGGGGAGAGAAGCTTCTTTGTCCCCATGGTCCAAGTCTCCACCCAGCACCACAGCTTCGAGGCCACATTCTGCTTCCATGAGTATATCATCTGCTGGGGCCAAGAAAGCTAAGACTCCAAAGAAGGCTTTAAAGGAAGAGCAATTTGTGGTAAGAACTGCTTCCATGACCATACCCTGTCCACCCTCCTCTGCACAGGGGCTCCTGTCTCTTAAGCCCTATCCATGAGGCCTGCAGTCTAAGCACACCTCATTCTCACCCCTGAGTTGGGGGCTCCAGCTGCCTATTTCTAAACCAACATGTCAGGGTGAGCCTCCTTCACTTTCCCAAGATGAAGTCATCAGTATCCCCAGCCAGGCAGTTGAGTCACTAAGCCCCAGTGGGTCTCTATTTAATTACCAAAATAGAGAAGCTACATCCCAAGCACTTTCTAGGATATACAGTCTCAAACTCATGACTGCCCAGTGTCCATCAGAAGCTCACTGAAGATTCCCGGAAAGACACACAGGTATCCAGTCCATTTGCTCATGCAGGATTCCTCTGGAGGAAGTCATGCTGTCAGCGACGTGCATGCATGAACTCTATGCTGCTGCTCTCCTTTTCTACCTTTCCCCAGATCATCACAACTGTTTTTGCAGGAGCTAGGGTGGCACCCTTGGTCTACATACAAAGGAGGTGCTAAGAAGTAGCTCTGGGACACAGCTCACTGTAGGCTAATTGTGTGTATATTTATGAGGCACTGCTCACTACATTATACAACACCTCCCATCATCATGACCCTGTGTCTCTATAGCCTTCTGCTCTTAGCTATAAGGATAGTTGTATTTCTACAACTCTTAGTTGATCTGTGGACACTGTGAATTGTGTAAGTAGTCAAGGCTCCTTTTAGAAGGCATAGAACCCAATTGGTGACACATATGGCCAATGCCAGGCGTTTCACATAGAGTCTCTCCACTGCATATTTTGCTCTCTCAAACTCTTTGTCCTGTTCCTACATGTTCCCTCGTTCTTCATTCTTCCTCTACACAGGGCAGAATTTGCATTTCTCTCACTTAGAGCGTGGAGGAGTGGAGCAGAATTGTGCACGCTGTGTGCATCCTTGCTCCAAAAAGGGGGAAGGCAAGGTGCCGACCTCTTGTGCCCACTCATCAGGAGATGGACCACTCCTCATATCCACAGAGCAGGAGGGAGCAGGTAGAGCAAGGCCAGGCTTGTTGTGCTAGTGGAAGTCACACTACTGGGAAGAGAAAAAGGATTCTCCTATGTGAGCATTTCCACTTTGCAGAGGGTTAGGAAGTGTAGACAATTGGAAATCAGTGTAATTTCCCAAGGGAAAAAACTGACACTGGAAGAGGGTAAATTTTGCATAGAAATGACCAGTGATTAGGTTCTAGAAGTAAGATTTTTATAACCCAGATTTTGGGAAGTATTTTTTTGGACCACACAGAAAAAAAGAACTGGCCCGCTGTGCAATGCTGCGTGCTGACCTGGTTGGGGAGACCGGCCACACTGGGTGAGGGGCCCAAGACTGGGTCAGCTGCCATGAAATCGGTCATGTGTCAGGGGTCTGTGGACTGAGGCTCTGAGATGATGGCTGGGAGGACTGCAGAGCCCGGTCAGCCACTGGGGCAGAGCAGCTGAGCCTCTTGTCCTGGGGTCACAGCAGCAGGGGGCAGCTGCAACAGAAGGTGCCCCGGTCCCTACAGCAACCCGAAGGCTGGAACTAAATCCTAGAATTCCAGTTTGGAAGCTCCAGTGTCCCCAGTTTACAGATAGAAGCTGAGCTTCCAAAGTCACAGCCACAAGAGGCAGAGATATTCCATGTTGTCCCCCACCAAAAATGCAAAATAAAGGACAAAGACTGACAAATCTCTGAGAAGGTGTCATTTCAATAGACTTTTCTCTTTGTGTAACAGTCTTTCCCTGTGACTGTAATGATTGTGGCCTGGGTATCTCCAAAGCTTACCAGAACATTTTGTCAGCTGAAGGAGTCTCTGAAGTTAATATGTAACAATAAGTGAAAATTGGACGGGGGGAGGGGAGAAATTACTTAAACTGGGGTTCCGTATTTATATGAATTGGCTCAATTGTAAAATGAAGTATGTTTTTCTAGTTCATTGTTATTACTGTCACTTACACTTTGTTAACAATAATAATCCTATTGTTCTAAGCGCTCCCTTCTATCCCCTTCCACTGTGGTTTTTTCTTTACCGTATATATACACAGTCTAGCTATAATTTTCCTACTCCTCTCTTTTAAATATTTAACTCCATGGAGGTAGCTGGACTTCTTAAAAATTGTCTTTAAAGGGTTTTATAATATTTACCACGTGTAAGTGACCACATGGAGGGCTTGTTACAGGAACTTTGTACATCAGTCATTTAACGTATCTAATTAATCATACTTATTTTTTGAAATCTGTGTCATTCGGTGGGAACAGCACACGTGCTACCCACAGCGAAGCACACAGTGATAAACTGAGTGTTTAGCCAGTCTGAAAAATACGATATGAACATTAGTCGTCTGATATTTATTAATGAACGATTTCACAACATAAAATTTGTATTTGTACAGTGCTTTTACGTAAAGTTTGTTTTTTGATATGTGCAGAACATTTCAAATACTCAAGTTTCACATATCAAGGTTAAAATGGATTCTCAGATTTTCCTCTCCCCACCTTGAGTAATTAGTTAATTAGGGTTGCACCCAATACATGCTTCCATGGAGGACTTCTGAGCTTCCATGGGGTAACCTGGTCTGTACTGACGAACATATGGTGCATGCTTTGATCTGCAGAGAGAATCGGGGCCCTTCTGTGTGGGAAATGGGACATGGGAGAAAGTCAGTCATGTTCCCATTCTTAGACTTCTCTCAATACAAAGCAATTTGTACAGATAAAAGACTTCAATAAAAACTCTAGAACTTTTTTTTTCTTTAACACTCAAGAAGTGTTAGGTAAAAAAGTATCGCAACCATTTTGCAGTTATGACCATAGTCACCTTGCAAGCTAGTGATTTTTAAAAAATTGTTATTATGGGATATAGAATTATTACTACAGGTATATAATATTATAGGCTAGCCGGTTGAAGAAAAGATCTTTTCTTCTGAAATTTAGTATTTTTCTCCTAGATACAACTCTTATTTGCTTAAATTGCACATTTAAGATAAGCTCTATTAGAGAAGAAAACGTTATAATCTGCTTATTGTTTCATTATTCCATTCTTTTTTTCCCTTGGCTTGGCTTGATACAGCAGGCAGTTAAGAGGCTGCAGAGCAGTGTGGGAAAACCAGCACTTTACCCGTTGTTTATCCGGCAGCGCTAAGCAATGCAGTAATACAGAGATAGGACAGTCCTGTACATGTGCATGGTCTTCAGAGGTTGTCAAAGGATATTTACTGTATTTTGATGGATTATGATGACACAAAAGAATTTTCCTTATCATACTTGATCTTTGTTTTATAATATGGATAACCCTAAAATGTAGCAATAAAATGTCAAAATCATTGAGAATCACATTTTTCATTTATCACTAAAATGAATTCATCTTTAGATTCTGCTCTCAGAGAGCATAATTGAAAATGTGAGTAATATATTTAAAATCCAGCTGAAAGGTGGCTTTTATCTTCTGCCTTATTTTATGCTGGGTAGTTTGATAATAAATTAAATAAATACTTTCAGTATATTTGGAACAGAAAATATTCTAGTGAAAATAGTGTTTAATGTTTGTGGGATACATGAAAAGATGTCAAAACCAACTGAAAAGGGGTTTATGCTTGTGCTTTTATTGATTTTGTTGGGAACAATTATAACATTTTATTTGTGGCATTCACTGGGTTTGAGCGTAACTTAAATTGAGGACTGAAGATTTTGCTGTGAAATCAGGAATAGATAAATTCAAGGTTTGGATAATGTACTTATTCTTCCCTACACACTGTCAGCCATTGGGACAGATGTGAGGTCCTGACCACAGATGATAGCGACTTGGTGGTAGCAGAAATGTCATCCCTGACATTCAGGAGCCCGCAGACAGCAAGGTGACCCTCTTCCCCACCCCCGCCCCTCATATGGTGTTGCTTGATTCCATTTGCTGGGGCTTCAGCTGTGAATTTCTCTCCAGTTCCCAGTGGGAGTCGAGGCCGGTCCTGAACCCCAGGTCATTTGGCCAGACTCTTGACACTACCCAGACGTGGGTCTTTCCCCCGGAAGGCTGAGCATCTGACATGCTGTCATTCATCCTGACTGCCATCGTCACATCTGCCAGTGCTGCTGCCTGGTGTATTAAATCGCTGCTCACCAGAGTCAAGCCAGAGGTGGCTGTACCCCTCTAGACGCTGGCAGTGGACTGTTGACCACTGTCTTTGGATTTAGCCTTGCCAAACTTGTCAGTTTCTCCAACCCCAGTCTCTCCAGATCCCAACTTCCTCCTCAAACCCTGGGAATAAGTCTATGTGTGTTATAACACATCAATTTTGTTTTCTTTAGGAACTAATTTTCATGAAGGATGGTTCTTAAACCTTTTTTCATTTAACACTCTCTTAACTTTCTTTTCCTCAATGGAATCTCTGCTTGTTCATCGTGAAAATTGATCCTATTAAAATTCTTTGTTTTCTCTTATTGATTCATCTACTACTATTTCTTCCCATTTGCATGTCTGAACAATGTTAGATAACCAGTGACATCTCACCAAATTGATATATTGCTTGCCAAATCCAGAGTTCTTAAGTTGTGTTAGCTTATGCAGCTTAATTAGGGAATAAAGGTACACTTTTATTTTAGGCTTTAAAAAATCTTTAAAACAGTCCAGGGGTGGCTGGTCACACTTGTAATTCCAACACTTTGAGAGGCTGAGGTGGGAGGATCACTTGAGGCTAGGAGTTTGAAACCAGCCTGGGCAACATAGTGAGACCCCACCTCTACAAATATTTTTTAAGTTAGCCAAGTGTGTTAGTGCGTGTCTGTGGTCCTAGCTACTCAGGAGGCTGAGGTGAGAGGATTGTTTGAGCCCAGGAGTTCAAGGCTGCAGTGAGCTATGATGCCACCACTGCCTTCCAGCCCGGACAACATAGCTAGATCCTGTTTCAAAACAAAAAAATATGTCTTAGAAACAGTTTGAGGATCTCCTCTAGCAATCTCAGTGTGGGAATCATTTCTTTGTTGTGTGTGTGTGTGTGTGTGTGTGTATGTGTGCAGGTATTGAGATACTGTATCTCAGCCCTTGTATTAACTGGACTTCCCAAATTTTCATGGCATTTTCCCTTCCAAATCTGTAAAAGAAAAAGAAGTTATCTACACCTAATACCATGAAGCACTATGGAGTCCAGTTAATCCAGTGGCTGAAAATATACAGTGAACATTTATTTGAATTCATTCCACCAGAAATGATGGTCACAGGCCTAAACAACGAGTGTGATTCTGGTGGTCTGTCTCCCTTGTGGAAAATTTGCAAGTCAAATTCAATTACAATTTATAAAATTTCTGTGTGGTTTACATTAAATGAAGTATAAGAATATTTGAAAGGTCTTTTTGTGTTACAATTGGAAAGATTTCAATATGAAGGTTTAGATTTTTTTTTTTTTTTTTTTTGAAGCAGAGTCTCGCTCTGTCGCCCAGACTGGAGTGCAGTGGCCAGATCTCAGCTCACTGCAAGCTCCGCCTCCCGGGTTTACGCCATTCTCCTGCCTCAGCCTCCCGAGTAGCTGGGACTACAGGTGCCCGCCACCTCGCCCGGCTAGTTTTTTTTTGTATTTTTAGTAGAGACGGGGTTTCACCGTGTTCACCAGGATGGTCTCGATCTCCTGACCTCGTGATCCGCCCGTCTCGGCCTCCCAAAGTGCTGGGAGAAGGTTTAGATTTTTATGCAACCACTGGAAAAGTTAGGAAAGCAAAAATCAGGAAAGTAACATAAAAAAGATTTCAGACGGAAGCATCCAAGCAGCTGATTGGTAAGAGGTCAATAAGAAGCCACTACAATCCATAGGAACCTCTGGTGGGAAATTTCCCACCAAATAGCTTAGTCTTCAGCGGTGAAGAGAGCGTTTCTGATGAGCTCCCAGGAAAGCCACTTAAAACTCATATCTGTCCATGAATCTTGCTCTAAATGCCTTTGGATAATCTCCAATATTCCTGTCAAAGGTACAGTTCTTTAGAGTTCCTAACATGTTATATGCTCCAAAAATTAAAGTTTAATATAAATATTTCCATGTGACAAAAGTTGATATATTTGTCACAGCAAGATTTGCATTTGACACTTTTATTTATGCCATTTCTAGAGCTTTCATTTCTTTGTGTAGATCTAGGTTTCTGTCTGGTGTCAGACAACTTCTTCCTTTTGGTCTGCTGGCAATGAATTCTCTTAGTTTTTGTTTGTGTCTGGAAAAAGACCTTTTTTGCCTTTATTTTGATAGATATTTTCTGAAATATTTTCTGAGTCTGGATTGACGGTTTCATTCTTTTGATACTTTGAAGATATGACTACACCCTCCTTTGGCTTACACAGTTCCTGACAAGAGTATGCTGTAAGTTTTAACTTCGTTTCTCTCTTTCTAATGTCTTTTATTTTGGATTGACTTCAAGAGTTTCTCTTTCTCTTTGCTTTTCAACAGCTGGATAATAAAGTATCGTTGGTTGTTTCTTGTCCCTTCTCCTTCATCTCTTTATTTCTATTTATCCTGAACTTCTTGAATTTGTAGTTTGATATCTTTTATTAACTCCTAACTGTTACCTACAATTATGTCTTTGCCTTCAAATATGTCTGTGCTAGACTGTTTGATGTTGTTCCACAACTCTTACATGATCAGCCATTAAATTTTGAACTACTTTTTTTCTGTGTTTCAGTTTGGAGAGTTGTCTTTTTTACCTACCTTCAAATTCACTGATTAATTTTTCAGTTATATTGAATCTACTGATGAGCCCATCCAACAAATTCTTCATCTTGATTGTTGCCTGTTTTATTTCTAGTATTTCCATTTGATTCTTTTTACATTTTCCACCTCTCTGATGAAATTCACTATCTATTGCTCATCATGAATGGTGTTCACCTTTTCTCCTAGGTTCTTTAACATTTTGATTATAGTTCTTTCAAAGTCCTTATCTGATAGTTCCAAGATATGGGTCATCTTTGAGTCTGGTTCTGTTTATTGCTTTGTCTCCCAACAATAGATGTTTTTTCCTTGCGTTTTTGTCTGTCTTTTGTTTGGTTTTGTTTTGACATTTTAATTTCCTTTGAATATAAGTCAGTTTTTGCAAGCTAGAAAACAGAATCAACCTAACTCAATCTAGTCTTCTTGGGATCCAGGCTGAGTCTTGCAATCTTTAGCAGAATGCCATCATAATACTAGGTGCTAGCGCTAGGGTTATAAACTCTAAATAAGAACCACTTATCTGCATTTTTCATTAGGAAACAGCCCAAAAGTACAATCCTTAAAAGCATGATATACAGGACAGTTTGATATACAAAGGACAGAATGACCCAAATTGTATGCTGTCCAGTCTATTGGTGAACCAAATCAGAACTCACTAAAGATTGGTAAACAGAGAAAGTATTCATATTTTGAAAACTTGCCCTGTCGTTTGAAAAATTCCCGGATGCTGTCAATAAGAAAGCAAGTAAAAAATATAACAGATGTACTTTCACTGACATTTGATTTTACCATCGTTTTCCACTAGAACATGAAGGTAGAAATAAGTGTAGAAGATAAGATGCTTAGGTATTCTAAAAATAAATTACTTAGTAATTTTAAAAGGCATACTGTATTCTTTCATTTGCTACAAGAAAAAATTGACAATGAAGACTATTTGAAAGAAGTGTTGAACTCTAAATAGGATGGTGAAGGCAACACATTCCATTACAGAATAACTTCCCATTTTTCCAGACAATGAACATTGCTGTTCCTCCATGTTCCATATTCCTGGGGAAAACCGTGTCGGGAGCTTTTTGTCAGGGTCAGGAGATGAAAAATAGACTATATCCTAATGAGCTGGTTGTAAGTCCAGATAACATATTTGGAATAGACCCATAAAATCTGGCCAATGTTTTATTAAACATATGCAAACTACAGAATTCTTTAACCCTTAGACATAGTTTCTGCTCAGAATCTTAAAGCCGGGTGCAGTTCCACTGTGACTCCTCAGGGCTGAGGTGGGTGCTAGTCATCAAAGTCTGGAAGGTCATGGTGGGAGTAATCCTGGTAGCTTTTGGATGCATTCAGCAGGGATCAGAACTGGAACAACCTAGTCTGTCCCCACTTTGCTGATGTAGCCTGACAGCAGGAGGGAGCCTTTGATAATAGAAAGGTGCCAATCAAAAACAGCACAGTGGCGACTGCAATGGCCTTCTAAGGCATCTTAGGAAGGCCTTTTTTAAACCTTAGGAGGTCAGTGTAGCCATTGTGTGTGCTGGAGAGCCTTGAGATTTTACTTTACTACTAGGGATTCCAGTAGCCAAATTGGTATGGGATGGCATCATCACACGCCGACACAGCTACAGTTGGAGCAGCATGCCAGGCCACCTGTGCACCGAGAGCTTGCCCATGGTTAGCAGTGGGGATGCCAGAGACCACATGGTACAACCTCCTAACATGGCTGGCACCATCCAGCCTGTTCCAGCAAGCTGCCTCTTATTTCTGATTGAATGCTGGACATCATGTGTAGAATAGTAGAGATTGAAATAAATTGTATTCACATATGGAAATAACCTATCTCTTTTGAGACCATGGATACACACACCCATACACATATGTGTGTATACATATATTATGTGTGTGGGGGGGGATGTGTATGACTACTGTGACAGGTTGGGCCAATCTAACCAAAGTTGAGTTGAGATTGGTTGTTGCTATGGTTACCTCTAGTGGACCACAGTCCTTTTTATTTATTTATTTATTTAATAATAAAAAAAAAAGAGTCTGGCTCTGTCACCCAGGTTGGAGTGCAGTGATGTGATCTCAGCTCACTGAAACATCTGTCTCGTGGATTCAGGCCATCCTCCCATGCAGCTGAGACTACAGGCACATGCCACTATGCCCAGCTAACTTTTTTTTTTTTTTTTTTTGAGATAGAGTCTCGCTTTGTCACCCAGGCTGGAGTGCAGTGGTGCGATCTCAGCTCACTGCAAGCTCTGCCTCCCAGGTTCACGCCATTCTCCTGCCTCAGCCTCCCAAGTAGCTGGGACTACAGGCACCCGCCACCACGCCCAGCTAATTTTATGTATTTTAGTAGAGATGGGGTTTCACCGTGTTAGCCAGGATGGTCTTGATCTTTTGACCTCGTGATCTGTCCCCCTTGGCCTCCTAAAGTGCTGGGATTACAGGCGTGAGCCACCGCGCCCCGCCTAACTTTTGTGTTTTTTATAAAGGTGGAATTTTGCCATATTGCCCAGGCTGTTCTCAAACTCCTGAGCTCAAGGGGTCCTCCCACCTTGGCCCCACAAAGTGCTGAGATTACAGGTGTAATCCACTGCACCAGGCGACAGTTCTGATATTCTTTTTGTGGAGGGTGTGTGACTAGCGTGGGAGCTGGGGTCACAGAGTGCTTTTCTCTGAATACCACTCTACCCTCAGCTTATAGAAGAACCTGTCCACCTGTTCCATAGAGAAGATCTGCCTCCATGCTGTTACCCCTGCCTCAGTAGTGCATTGCTATTGCTTGATGCTCCATGAGTGAAGGTAGAGAGGATTCTCTGCAGTTCTAATCCAAACTCAGACTTTCAGAAGTGTCACATGCCCAGGCCCCAGAGGTGGACTTTCTCAGCATTCTTGCCCCTCTTCCTTGGGGCAGTTCACTCTGCCTTGTATCTGAAGTAGGTCTTGGGCAGGAGTTTCCTGTCCTTCCTGCAATAGTAGGACACCTCCACTTGGTATTGACATAGAGTTGAAGGTCCAAGACAATTACCATTCCCCTTCCCCAGGGGAGTGAACTTTTTCTTCTTTTATTTTTCCCATTGACATAATATATCTCCATCTTTTTTTTTTTTTTTTGAGACAGAGTCTCGCTCTGTCGCCCAGGCTGGAGTGCAGTGGTGCGATCTTGGCTCACTGCAAGCTCCTCCTCCCGGGTTCACGCCATTCTCCTGCCTCAGCCTCCCGAGTAACTGGGACTACAGGCGCCCACCACCACGCCCGGCTAATTTTGTGTATTTTTAGTAGAGACAGGGTTTCACCGTGTTAGCCAGGATGGTCTCGATCTCCTGACCTTGTGATCCGCCCGCCGCAGCCTCCCAAAGTGCTGGGATTACAGGCGTGAGCTACTGTGCCCGGCTATCTCCATCTTTAAGTTGTGAGCAAGAGACTGTGCTACCTACCCCAGCAGTTGAAAACTTCCTTCTGAGAAAGGAGTGGTCTGGGAGAAATAAATGGGATACCTAACACTTCTTCCCAGCATCAACCACTGATCACCTTCTTTGAGTCTGGTTGGCCAGAGAGTTTGCTTCCTCTCTCCCAGAGGTTTAAGACTTTCACATCCTAGGAAAGAAGGACCCAGGAAACGTGATTTTCCTGTAGTAGCAGCTGATCCCTTCCTCAAGTCTGCACCATCAACAGTGACTCTCTTCAAAATTGCTCTGCCCTCAGTTCTTCTCATGAGTATCTGGTAAGGGACAGGAAAAAAAATAACTTGTGAGTGAATGCAAGCTCCTCTTTTAACATGTGCCGCCAGCTACTTCAGACTGCCCTGCTCACCAACATTTTCTTCAGAAGTTCTTTATATTTTAGCTCATTCTTCTTACCAGCTTGTATTGAAGCTGGCATGGTGCTGCTTCGGCTATAGATGAGACCTATGAACCATTCATGGGTCTCGTCTCTTCTCCGAGGGTCTTGTTCCTCTTTGGAATTTAGGTTACCTGAGTGTGACCCCAGCTCTCTGATGGGTTCAAGAAAAGTTGTGATTTTGTAGTTTATCTAGACTTTTCTTGTTTTTAATGTCGGAATGGCATTTTTTACTTCCCAAGTGGGAGCCAGGAGTCTGAATTTTTTAAATAAAACGGATACAGGGCCAGGCACAGAAGCTTATGCCTGTAATATTCTAGTACTTTGGAAGGCCCAGGCAGGAGGATTGCTTGAGCCCAGGAGCTTGAGACCAGCCTGGGTAACATAGCAAGACTTCTCTACAAAAAATACAAAAATTAGCCGAGTATGGTGGTGCACACCTGTAGTTCCAGTTACTTGGGCAGCGGAGGTGGGAGGATCACTTGAGCTGGGGAGGTAGAGGTTGCAGTGAGCCAAGATCATGCCTCTGCACTGCAGCCTGAGCCATGGTGCAAGACTCTGTCTTGAAGAAAAAACCCCACAAACCTGATACATACTTATTATACAAAATTTGCTCAATGAAGAAATGCCAAAAGAAGAAAATTTTTAAGAAAATCCTGCCACCCAAAGATAATCACTGAAAACCTCTCTTCACCACCCTTTCAGACAAGTCTTGATGCAGATTCTCATTTTCAACAGGATACAGATAACATCGCTCCATACCGTTGAATTTATATAATCAATTATATGTGCTATGTGTATTTCACCCCACAGAAGTAGCACAATTTACATAACCAATTCGTATCAATTTACCAGTGCCTTCCTGAGATATAGTTTCTTTCTTTCTTTTTTTTTTGTTTGCTGTTATAAACAATGACTTCATCATGTTTAATAGACACATTCCTGTCACTGAAGTGCCCTGGTCACAAATTTTTTGGAGTGAATAGTTTCATAGATATGTATTCTGCTTTTGCATAGCTGACTTCCTGCAGTGAACACCTGAACACAAGATCTAGGATGGTCTAGAGCCAGGTGAGAAAGCCAGGCCCAGACAGACTTCTGTGGCCTTCTGAACCTTCAAGACAGGCTTAAGAGTTGCGTATAGCCTGGATCAGCCTAAATCCTGTATGGCTTCACAGTCCAGTCATTCTACCAAGAAACCTCAGAGCCCCTTGGCAAACATGGAGTGGCACCTTTGGGGACATCAAATGAGGAAAGTCTTGTCCTATTTTTGAAAGATTTGCCTACCTTAACAATTTTGTTAGAAGAAAATTCACAAGTGATATATGCAGATAAATGTTTTGTTTTGATTTTTGGCCCCTGTCATGACTAGTGTTTCACTGCACACAGCCTCATATCTTATTCTCAGTATTCCCAATTCTCAGTCTCTTCTCTCCGAATTGTAAGTGCATGAGGTTGGTCCTCATTTCGTGTGTTTCTATCAGCTCCTCCACTCCCCGGCCACCTCCCACCCACTGGCACATTACTGGTGTTCAAAAGTAGTTATTTGCATGGCAGATTAAAAAATGTTAATATGAGAGTCAAAGTGATTGAGGTTTTAAAGAGGAAAAATCATTCTTCATCATGATGAGTCAGAGAGACTACTTTAGTGGTAATATAAATATAGTCAATGATTTAAAGGATATAGAGGTAAAAGACAAAATACCTTTCATTAAGCCCAGAGAAAATGCCTAAGTTTCATAAGAGAGATGTTTGTGGAAATGAAAGGTACTGACTCTTGATAAGAAAAAGAAAACAGAGATGTGAGGGTAGGATAAGGAATGTAGTCAATCTTATGGCAGTTAATAAACATAATTTGCTGCTTCTGTTAATACAAACCTTGGCTACTGATTCTAATTTAGAATAGTATTTTGTTAAATTTTTAAAAATATGACATAAATGCTTAAAATAGGAAGCAAATTTAAGAATCATAACTTCTGTTATAAATGAACCTTTATTTCTTAATTTTGTGAATTTTTATAAATGCATAAACAAATTCAAAAGAGAATGAGAAATATTTATAATAAATTATTTTAAATCACGGCCGGTAGTGGTGGCTCATGCCTGTAATCCCAGCACTTTGGGAGGCCGAGGCGGGTGGATCACCTGAGGTCAGGAGTTCAAGACCAGCATGGCCAACATGGCAAAACCCCATCTGTAATAAAAATACAAAAAATTAGCCAGGTGTGGTGTCAGGCATCTGTAATCCCAGCTACTTTGGAGGCTGAGGCAGGAGAATCACTTGAACCCAGGAGGCAGAGGTTGCAGTGAGCTGAGATCCGTGCCATTGCACTCCAGCCTGAGCAACAAGAGTGAAACTCTGTCTCAAAAAAACACACATTTTGTTAAATTACAATATGTTATTATATTTACAATTATTTAATTTGTGTTTGTGTTTTCCTATTTAGGAAGTTACTTTTATTTTAATATTAACATTCATTTTCACCTCAATCTATTATCAGTCCCGTGTTTGCACCTGTCAATGAAGTGAGCACATAAAGACCAGTGTGTGTATTCCAGAGAAAGTGGAAGGTCAGCAGCTGGCAAAACAAAATGACAGTTTAATGTGGACAGAGCCAGGATTCAATAGACCATGTTGCAGCAAAGTTGAAAGTTCAACTCGAACTGGAGAGCAAACACTCTAGTCTACATGTGATGCTTTTTTCTGTCTTCTTTTAATGAAAAGAGACGTTATCTTCATCATCATAGTAGTGTTGTCGTTTGGAGAGATTGAATAATTATTTGCTTTACAGAAGATAGACTTTAGAACAGACTTATCTCTAGTTATTACATAGTTGATCATTATATGAGAGCTGGGAAAAGGGAGCCTTAAAAATTGAAACTAATTTTTACTGTACATAAATTTAAACAGAGGTTTTTTTTATAAGCATTCAATCACCGATGTAACTTTGAATATAGTGAAATAAGTATATTAATGTCTTTCTACATGGAAACTTATTTTGTTCTACTGATTTGTTTTCCTAATTTTCTGGGAATTAATTTTTTAAATTTGGGTTAACTTTTTTTTAGCGTAATGGCAAATGTTCTCCCTGACCGTGGGCCTGGGGATCTTCCCCCGGTGATTTCCTTGGACTACTTACTGTTCATCAGATGGTAGTGAACTCACTGTCTGCCTGCTGTACTCTGGGCAAAGAGGTGGTTCAAGTGGTTTGTGCCCTTTGAGAACAAATAGGTCGAGGGATTCCAAAAAGTGTCCATTGCATGTCACTTTGGTGACCCCCACTTTTTTGATGCCAAGGAAGGCTAATGATTAACTAAGACTTCTTGTTGCTTTTGTTAAGTTGGTGGTATTGTTTCTTTGGCTTTCTTTTTGGCTAGTTTACTGTCACATGGGTCTTGATAAGTGAGAGTCACTGTGCTTGTAGTGGGTGATAGTTTCTTTTAAGAAGTTTGAGGTACTGTGTAGACAACTAAGGGAAGTGTTATTTGGGTAGTTATAGAACCACCAAAGGACTCTCCAGGCTTTTGGGTTCTGATGGAGTAGGAGTTAGAGTTTAGATACCTAAGGCAGGAAAAATGGGCAGGTTCAGGACTAAGTCAGTCCTGAGGGTTCTTCTATCAGGCAAATCATAATGGCAAGTCAAGCAATCACATTATTGGGTATATAACCAAAGGAATATAAATAATTCTGTTATAAAGATACATGCACACAAGTGTTCATTGCAGCATTATTCACAATAGCAAAGACATGGAATCAACCCAAATGCCCATTAATGATAGACTGGATAAACAAAATATGGTATATATACACCATGGAACTATGCAGCCATAAAAAGGAATGAGATCATGTCCTTTGCAGGGGCATGAATGGAGCTGAAAGTGGTTATCCTCAGCAAACTAATGCAGGAACAGAAAACCAAACACCACATGTTCTCACTTCTAAGTGGATGTTGAATGCTGAGAACACGTGGACTATGGGAGGGAACAACACACAACTGGGGCCTGTTGCGGGGAGGCATGAGAAGAGGGAGAGCATCAGAAATAATAACTAATGGATACTGAGCTTAATACCAAGGTGATGGATTGATCTGTGCAGCAAACCACCATGGCACACATTTACCTATGGATCAAACCTGCACATCCTGCACATGTACCCCAGAGCTTAAAATAAAAGTTGAAGAAGAAAAAAAATGCCAGGTTAGCCATTGCCAGGGATGTGGGCTTCCATCCCTGATCACATGCTTTTCTCTGACTATTAGTTTCATGAATGGCCTTATCCAAATCTTTAGCTTCAACCCACGTACTGAGGAATCCTAAATTATATATCTAGGATCAACCCATCTCTCAAATTCCAGGCCCTGTCTCAGTTGCTATGTTGGTCTGTTTTCATGCTGCTGATAAAGACATACCCGAGACTGGGAAGAAGAGGTTTAATGGACTTTCAGTTCCACATAACTAAGGAGGCCTCACAATCATGGCAGAAGGCAAGGAGGAGCAAGTCACGTCTTACATGGATGGCAGCAGGCAAAGAGAGAGCTTGTGCAGAGAAATTCCCATTTTTAAAACCATCAGATCTTGTGAGACCCATTCTCTATCATGAGAACAACTTGGGAAAGACCCGCCACTATAATTCAATCATCTCCCACCAGGTCTCTCCCACAACACATGGGGATTATGGGAGCTACAAGATGAGATTTGGGTGGGGACACAGAGCCAAACCAGTTGCCTATTACATGTTTTCATTCAAACAGGCCATGGGTACCTGAGACTCAAAGTGTTTTGGTAAATCTGAATTTATCGAAAACAAACAAAAGGCTAGCACACAAAATTGTTCCGATTCTTATTGTTTGTTCTTAGTGAATAGGTTCATTCTCCGTCTACCTGCCCAAATGAGAAATTTCAGGCAGCTCTGTCCTCACTCAAAAAGTCCCCTAAATTTGACCTCTTTTGTAATTTATCTCAAATCTGCCTTCTCTACTTTAGCTCAATTTTGTTTTCTATTGTATCTCCAGTGCTTAAACAATTCTTGGCATATAATAAGCATTCAGCAAATATTTACGGAGTGAACAAAGAGGACAAGAAAAGCACTTGGCCCTGCATGAAACAGTTAATTCAGGGAACAGACAAAAATTTAAAATATATTATTTCTATAAAAAATATTTTGGGAGACATTCAAGAGAAACTTTTTTCTATTAAGCAAGGACAGGCAGCCATGAAAAAGGAGCAGTCTGAACCAAAGAACAATTTATTAAAAGGAACAAATAAAACTGAAAAAAAAAAAGCAATAGACAGGCTGAATAATAAAATTGACACAACTTAACAATTAATAATCTAGAAGATAAAGTGAAGAAATTTTCCTAGAACATAGTGCAAAATGGCAGACAGAAATAACGAAAAAAGTTAAAATATGGAGGATAGATCCAAGAGATCTAGCACCTTTCTAATAGGATTTTTTGAAAGCGAAACAGATACAATGAAAGTGAGACTATAATAAAATGCATTTTTTAAAAACTGGTATTATTAATAGGAAAATTATTTTCAATGGGCTGCCGTGGTCTGATTGCAAATGCTACATATAAACACTGAAATATCTAAATTATATAAGACAGTGAAGACTGCCAGGGGACTATGGTTGGCATATTGTAAGTCTCAGTTCTCTTTCTTAAAGCTGCAGAAAAGCCACATTGTTATGCATTAATTTGAAAATTTATATTTACCTTGGTTTATTTTCTTGCCAGGTAAGCTATACAGCACCTATTGGGACACATGAAGAAGAAAAGATGAAGATATCAGGATCTAAGGTGTAATAATGACTAATATGACTATTATTATGAACCTAGTTATTGTTTATATTAGAAAGTAGCAATTTGCTTAGAAAGTAGCAATGACTTTGGAAGCTACACTGAGAATTAGCCTTATGAAGAGACAGAGGACCTGATTGCCTCATTAGTATGATTCTGTAGCACATCCCTGCCACATCCACGGAAGTCTCTCTCATTCATGATATGCCTACAATTCATCTATTAGAGATTCATTCCTTTTGCTGAAACTTCATCCTCTTGCAAAATATAAACATTATTGATAAATGGCATAAAGATCTACTGTGAGTTGGTAAGATCCTTTCTTGAGAACTGTTTTGATAGAAGGAAGAAATGAGTAACTGGGGGAAGCTGCTTCCTATGACAAAGAGATGGAGAGACCACAGTAAGTGAAGGAAAACACAATTTACAAAACACAATATACAATTTACAAAAAGGGGCAGCTTGTGCGGCTGATGAAGATAAATTTTGGTTGCTTTGTAATATTGTTTAGAGCTTACTGCTTCTAAGTTCACCATTTACAGGAAATAGAGGCATGGGATCTTAAACCGTTCCTATGTTTGGTAATTTACAAGTGAATATAACTCATTGTTCTCTTGAAAAGAAATTTTTTTTTTTGAGACAGGGTCTCGTTCTGTCATCCAGGCTGAAGTGTGGTGACGTGATCACAGCTCACTGCAGCTTTGACCTCCTGGGCTTATGTAATTCTCCCTTCTCAGCCTTCCAAGTAGCTGGGACTACAGGTGCACACCACCATGCCTTGCTAATTTTTAATTTTTTGTAGAGACAAGGTCCCACTATATTGCCCAAACTGGTCTAAAACTCCTAGGCTCAAGCCATCGTCCCACCTTGGCTTCCCAAAATGTTGGGATTACAGGTGTGAGTCACCGTGCCCTGCCTCAAATTATTTTTGATAGTAATTAGAATATATATACTATTTACAGAAATAGTCTTTTCAGATTTATGGAGAAACAAGATATATTGTTTGTGTAATTAACTTTGTGATATATTTTCTATTGAAAGGTTGAAGACAAACAAGCTTTGGAGTCTCAAATAGAAGCATTAAAGGCAAATTTAGAGAACGAGAAAAAGAAGGTGGAAAGGTACTGGTAACAG
Organism: Rhinopithecus bieti; assembly: GCF_001698545.2. Taxonomy (NCBI): domain Eukaryota; kingdom Metazoa; phylum Chordata; class Mammalia; order Primates; family Cercopithecidae; genus Rhinopithecus; species Rhinopithecus bieti. The sequence goes on from NW_016804262.1 coordinate 463,162, forward strand.
AGTGAAAGGCACTGGTAATGAGACATAATGTGCATTTGTAACTAATGCAATATTTAACCATCTGTAAATTTATTATAGGTTTAGGAAGGAAGCAGAACGACTAAGCAAAAGCTGGGAAAAGAGATTCTTTATTCTCAGGAACAGGTATGGTGTGATATATACAAATTCTATTTCTAAAAACGTGACTAATCATCCTTTAAGGAAGTTGTGAACCTTGCAACTTTTTTACATATTAATGTTAAATCACCTCATATACTTTCACAAGAAATGCAAAATGATTGGTTTAAAATAGAAGAGTAATCAAAATCACTGAGAAGTGAAATCATTCGAGGTGTTTTCATTCCCTATCTGTGTTTCTGTTTTAAAAGATCAGCAGGATAGACAGACTCTCTTATTACCTGGTTTAATCAGACCTATTTAGTCATCTTCTTTCATAGGGCTATTAAAACCTTTTCCTGCTCATTTGCACACAATGATATGTAACTAGTTTGTATTGTCTTTATAAAGTTGCTTTATATATCAGATCCTCTACCAGACACAACAGCTCCAATTCCTCAACCTCTCAGATCTGTTTTTCACTCACATAAACATTTTATTTCTCTTCCCAATATCCTCTTTGCCTTTTTCAAAATGGAGGAAGTGAAACTGTAAAATTCTGAAAAGGACAAAGATGATGCATATTGAAAAAATGCTTATTTTTTCCCTTACCCTAACATGTTAACATTAAAAATCTGTCTTCTGTTTAGTTGTGTTCTGCCATAATTTCCCCCAGATTCTCTTCCTTAACACATGTGGGAAGTTCTTTTACAATATTCTTTCACAGTCAAGCATCATCCAGGCACGATGGATTTAATGTTGTTCTGGTGCAGGCCATCGGAGGTCAAACTTGAAGCTTACACATAAGATCTTGGAATGGCAATGCCCTACGTTTGCAATGTATTTCATAAGCACACACTATGGATTTTGTCTGTATAAACTTCTATACTTGGCTATGTATATTATATGGGAATAATTCATCCTAAGTGAGGGGGCACAAAGAATCCACGCCAAGACAGAAAAAACACAGGATTGAGAGCAAAAACACCTTGTAGTAAAATGTTCTGCCTTGTTCTGTTTGGTGCTGAAATGATCTCCTACCTGTGTTTCATGTATGTGCTGAAAAGTATTTTGTGCTGTGTAAAATGTGCATATTAACACCTGCCCTGTCTCACACAGTTATTTAAGAACAGAATGTAGATACGTGTGAGACAAAAGAAAATTTAAATACGCACTTTATTTCATTTCCCTGCACATAGGTTTTGGATTATCTCTAGTGCTGAATAAAATGACTTTCCCTTATTTATTTCCTTAGGGTTCACTTTCATCCTTAAGATTTACCTTGTCTCTGACCCTACGGGATTTACGCTATTATTCAATGATGATTTACGAGAATGTATCAGTTTTGCTGTTTTTTTTTTTTTTTTTTGAGAGGGAGTTTTGCTTTTGTTGCCCAGGCTAGAGTGCAGTGGCGCAATCTCGGCTCACTGGAACCTCCATCTGGGTTCAAGTGATTCTCTGGCCTCAGCCTTCTGAGTAGCCAGGATTACAGGCCCCCACCACCATGCCTGCCTAATTTTCTTTTTTGTATTTTTAGTAGAGATGGAGTTTAAAGTTTTACTTCTAATTGATTTTCTATTAACTAAGTTGTTGACAATCATATTAATCGTTTTGGTCTCTGCAGACTTTATGTTGATATCTAAATATTTAGGAAAGCAGAAGTATTTATTACTATACACTTTCTATGTTTTCTCATTTAACCAACTAATTGGGACATTGTAGATTATGTCTCTCTACTTAGGCTGCAGCTGCAGTTATTAATTCAATGTGGCATATACAGCACCGTAGAGAGTGCATTTGTATAGAGTACTTCATCGTGGTGTGGTATGGAGATTAATTGTGCAGTCACAGACTTACGTGGGCTAACATGGTAATTTCATTTTACTGTAACTGATCCTAGATTAGATGCACTCATTTTTGTTTAGTAGAGGAAAAACCTCACCTTAGCCGGTCAAGATCAGAGTCCAACTCAATGGTTTCTCAGTCAATTCATGATTTATATTGGGTCCCAGTCCAATTCAGGGTTTCATTGCCAAGCTCCTTTTCCAACTCTGCTGAGTTCTTATTTCCAGGAAGATTGAATGTGAGCAGTGCTGACAAGGGCGGGGATAGTCCTTCCTCTTGGTGTGCCAAGCCAGGTGCAGCTGCTGATGTCATCATTATTGCACAAACAGTATGCAGGTGTGGCACATCAGTTTTGGAACATATCCCTACCTGGCTAATGCCACAGTGATACCGCTGTTCCCACCTCCACACCAGGCAGCAATCCACATGCATCCACCTGAGCCACCTCTGTTCTGCCTGATGGGCTCCAGGCCAGATGGATTCACTTTTGCCCACTACGCTTACCAAGCACATAAATGTTACAGGTGGTTCCCGTGCCACTCTGGCTTGCATATATAGAAGAGGTCCATGCACACATCCCTTCTCCTGCCCTCCCCTCCTCTCCCCACCCGCCTCAACTCAGAGTGCTAGACTGCCATACCAGAGAGACTGCAAACATCAGAAATCTAGATAGGGCATGCAAGGTGAAGGCCCACTCTGCTCATGTAGTCCCCTCACCTTGGAACCTGCTGTAAACAGAAACTCTACACTGCTCCTTACTTCAACAAAGTGAACACCTCTGTCCTCACCACACAGGTAAAGAAAGAAGGAATTAGCAGTAGCTTCATGGTCCCTGTTGCCCATCCAGCGCCTGTCACCTCTCCTCCCAATTAGCAAATATTCTGAATTGAATGCTTATCATTCCCTTGGGGAAAGTTTTCAGTAACATTCAATTTGTCATAAAAATTGGGCTATTCCAATTTTCAGTTTCTTCTAATCAGTTCGATAATTTATGTTGTCTTTTATGTTTGGGAATTTTCTTATTTCATTGAATTGTCTATTGATATAAAGTTATTCATAATATCATCATATTATATATATAAATGACAGTCATGTGTCACTTGATGACAGGGATGCATTCTGAGAAACATGTCATTAGGCAATTTCATCATTGTGTGAGCATCTTAGAGTGTGCTTACACACCTAGATGGCATAGCCTACCACACACCTAGGCTATATGGTATAGCCTATTGCTCCTAGGCCGCAAACCTGCACAGCAGGAGACCGTAACTGAATACTGTAAGCAATTGTAACACAATGGTAAGTGTTTATGCATCTAAATATACCTAAACATAGAAAAGATACAGTGAAAATGCAGTATAAAAGATAAAGAATGGTCCACCTGTATAAGGCACTCACCACGAATGGAGCGTGCAGGAGTGGAAGTTGCTCGGGTGAGCCAGTGGTGAGTGAATGTGAAGGCCTAGGACGTTACCATACACTACTGTAGATTTTGTAAACACTAGACACCCAGGCTACACTAGATTTACAAAAAATATATATATATATATTTAATAACCAATTAGCCTTAGCTTACTGTAATTTTTTTACTTTATAAACTTTCTAATTTTTAAAACTTTTTGACTCTTATGTAATAACACAGCTTTAAACACAAACATATTGTACAGCTATATAAGATTATTTTTTCACGTGCTGGTGCACACCTGTAGTCCCAGCTACGTGGCAGCCTGACAGGTGGGAGGATCACTTGAGCCCAGGAGGTTGAGGCTGCAGTAAGTTGGGATCATGCCTTGCACTCCAACCTGAGTGACAGAGTGAGACCCTGTCTCAAATATATGTGTATAATTTTTTCCTTTATATTCTTATTCTTTAAGCTTTTGTCTGTGTTTAAATTTTTTTTTTTATTTTTTACTTTTTAAACTTTTTTGTTAAAAACTAAGATACAAACACATACACTAGTATAGGCCTACACAGGGTCGGGATTGTCAGGATGTTACGAGGCAGTGAGAACTTTTCAGCTCCATTATAATCTTGTGGGACCACCATTGTATATTCAGTCCGTCTTTGACTGAACATCATTATGCAGTGCATGACTGTAACTGTAAGATCTGGTGATGTCCCTTTTTCATTCCTGATATTTGTGTTTCATTCCCGAGAATTTGTGTATTTCTCCTTTTTTCTTAGTCTGTTGGGAGTTATCAATTTTGTGTTATTTATTTCAAAGAAATAATTGCCTTTGCTGAACTTTTCTCATATGTCTTTTCATTGACTTTTTAAAATTTTAATTTTAATTAAAAAACTTTTTTTCCTTTCTAACTTTTATTTTAGGTCAGGGGGTATGGGTGCAGGTTTGTTACATGGGTAACTTGCATGTCGTAGGGATTTGGTGTACAGACAATTTTGTCACCCAGGTAATCAGCATAGTACCTGATAGGTAGTGTTTCAATCCTCACTCTCTTCCAAACCTCCACCCTCAAGTAGGCCCTGATGTCTGTTGTTCCCATCTTTGTGTCTATGTGTACTCATTGTTTTGCCCCCACTTATAAGTGTGAACATGGGGTGTTTGGTTTTCTGTTCCTGTGTTAGTTCGTTTAGGATAATGGCCTCCAGCTCCATCCACATTGCTGCAAAGGACATGATTTCTTCTTTTTTATGACTGTGCAGTATTCCATTGTGTATATGTACCATATTTTTTAATCCAGTTTACCATTGATGGGCATCTAAGTTGATTTCATATCTTTGCTATTGTGAACAGTGCTGCAATGAACATACATGTGCATGTGTCCTTATGGTAGGACAATTTATACTCCTTTGGATTTATACTCAGCAGTGGAGTTGCTGGATCAAAGAGTAGCTCTATTTTAAGTTCTTTGAGAAATCTCAGACTGATTTTCACAGTGGCTGAACTATTTACATTCCCATCAACAGTGTGCAAGGGTCCGCTTTTCTCCACATCCTCACCATCACTCGTTATCTTTTGTCTTTCTGGTAATAGCCATTCCAACAGGAGTGAGGTGATATCTTATTGTGGTGTTGATTTGCATTTTTCTGATGATGACTGATATTGAGCAATTTTTCATATACTTGGCCATTTGTGTGTCTTCTTTGGGGAAATGTCTATTCAGTTCCTTTGTCCATTTTAAAATCGGGTTGTTTTCTTGCTGTTAAACTGAGTTTCTTGTATATTTTGGATATTAACCCCTTATCAGATGTATGGCTTGCAAATGTTTTCTTCCATTCCTTAAGTTGCCTTTCCATGTTGTTGTTTTTTTGCTGTGAGGAAGCTTTATAGTTTGAAATAATCCTACTTATTCATTTTCGTTTTCGTTGCTTGTGCACCTGGTATCATATTCAAAAAATCATTGCCAAGGGCCAACGTGAAAAAGCTTTTTCTCCTATGTTTTCTTCTAAGAATTTTATGGTTTCAGGACTTATGTTTAGGCCTTTAATCCATTTTGAGTTAATTTTTGTGTACTGTGTAATATAGGGGTCTAATTTCATCCTTTTGCATGTAGATATCCTGTTTCTTCAACATCATTTGTTGAAGAGATTATCCTTTCCCCCATTGTGTATTCTTGTCACTCTTGTCAAAAATTAGTTGGCCATATATGCATGAGCTTATTTCTGAGCTCTCTAATCTGTTCCATTGGTCTAAGTGTCTATTTTCATGTCAGTACAATCACATTTTGATTACTATAGCTGTGTAACATAGTTTCAAATCAGGAAGTGAGCTGCCTCCAGCTTTGTTCTTTTTTCTCAAAAGTGCTTTGGCTATTTGGGGTCTTTTATGGTTCCATAAAATTTTAGGATTATTTTTCCTACTTCTGTGAAAACTGCCATTGCAATTTTGGTAGCAATTGCATTTAATCTGTAGATTACTTTGGGTAGTATAGACATCTTGACAATATTACTTATTTTAATTCATGAATACAAGATACCATTTTATTTATTTGTATCTAACTTCTTCAGCGCTTTATAGTTTTCAAGATACAGATCTTTTACCTCGTTGGTTAAATTTATACCCAGGTACTTTATTTTTTGATGCTATTATAAATGGAATTTTAAAAAATTTCTTTTTGGATAGCTCATTGTTGGTATATAGAAACAATTGATTTTTGTATGTTTATTTTGTATCCTGTAACTTTACTGAATTCATTTATTAGCTCTGATGGTTTTTTGATAGAGTAATTGACTTTTGCTTTTATCTTGTTTCCTTCTACTTTTTAATGTTTTATTTGCTGTCTTTTTACTAGATTTCAGAAAGGAAGCCTAGATCATTGATTTTTCAGACTTCTTTTCTTTGAATATATGCATTTAACACTACATATTTTCTTCTAAGTATTGTTTGAGCTGCCTCCCACAAGTTGTGACATATAATATATTTATTATCACTCAAACAAAATATTTTCTAAATTCATTTTGATTTCTTCTTTGATCCATGGGTAATTTAGAAGTAATACGGGCTGGGCACAGTGGCTCATGCCTGTAATCCCAGCACTTTGAGAGACCAAGGCAGAAGGATTGCTTGAGCTCAGGAGTTTGAGACCAGCCTGGGCAACAAAGTGAAACCCATCTCTACAAAAAATAAAACAATTAGCTGGGTGTCGTGGCATGCACCTGTGGTCCCAGCTACATGGGAGGCTGAGGCAGGAAGAGTGCTTGAACCCACGACGAGGTCAAGGCTGCAGTAAGCCCTGTTCATGCCACTGCGCTCTAGCCTGGGTGACAGAGTGAGACCTTTTCTCAAGAAAAAAAGGAAGTAATATGTTTTATTTCCAGTAAGTTGAAGATTTACTAGTTATATTTCCAGTTTAATTCTCTTGTGCTCAGAGTACTTACTCTGAATAATTTTAATCTGTTAAAATGTCTTCATGTTTGTTTTATGACTCAACTTATGGCCAAGTTTTAAAACGTTTTATTCTTGAAAAGAATGAAAAATGTTATCATTGATGGGTGCAGAGTTCTAAATATTTCAATGAGGTCAACCTATTAATTTTGTTGTTTCTATCTTTTACATAATTATTAATTTTTTGTCATTATATCCAAGTATTAAGATAGAAGTATTAAATTTTCTACCATAATTATAGATGTATCTATTTCTTAATTTAATCTGTCCATTTTTGCTTTACATAGTTTACATCTTAGTTGTTGAGTACCCACAATTTAGATTCTAATCTCATCTTGTGAAGTTATCAGTAATGTTTATCATTATGAAATGTTTTTATCTTTAGTAATGCTCCTTACCTTAATGTCTGCTTAACTATCAGTTAAGAGTACATGGTGTATTTTTTTCCAACTTTTTTCTTTCAGCCTGTCTTATTTCTATATTTGAATGTGTTTCTTGTAATCAGCATGTAATTGGATTTTTAACCTAATCTGTCAGCTTTATTTTATTTAATTGGCATACTTTATTTCCTTTTAGTGAAAATACTATGGTTGGGTTTGTATTTACTACGTAACAAGTTGTTTTCTATTTGACTGACCTGTTTTATATTTCTCCTTCTCTCTTTTTTGCCTTGTTTTGAACCAATCAACCTTTCTTATTCCATATTTTCTTTTATTAATTTGTTATTCATTTTCTTTTTTTGAAATTTCTCCTTTGTAAAATTTTCTTAGCTTATTGCAGTGTTTTAGAAATTACTATTGATACCACTCTCCCAAGTATTCTAGAACCTTAGACTATTTTCACTCCATTTAATTTTCTCCTACATTTTAATTTTAAGTCTCTATTTTTTTAACTCCATGAAAGGTTGCTATTGTTGTTTGGCAAACTCAGTATTTATTTATATTTACTCACACATTTACTCTTTATTGGGCTTTTCATTGTTTTCTGCTTATTATGTTTTCATCTGGGATCATTTTCGTGCTGCCTGAATAACTCTCTTTCATTTTTTGTTTCTTCATTTTTAATACAGGTTTGCTGGCAAATAATTCTCTCAGCTTTTCTTTAGAGGAAAATGTCATTATTTTACCTTCATTATTGAAGAAAGTTTTTGCCAAGTATTGAATTCTATCTTGGCAGTTATTTTTTCAGCCGATTAATTATGTCAGTAGGCCGGGCGTGGTGGCTCATGCTTGTAATCCCAGCACTTTGGGAGGCTGAGGCGGGAAGATCATGAGGTGAGGAGTTCGAGACCACCCTGGCCAACACAGTGAAACCCTGTCTCTACTAAAAATACAAAACTTAGCTGAGCGTGGTGGCAGACACCTGTAATCCCAGCTACTCGAGAGCCTGAGGCAGGAGAATCACTTGAATCTGGGAGGCAGAGGTTGCAGTGAGCCAAGATCACGCCACTGTGCTCCAGCCTGGGCAACAGAACTAGACTCCATCTCAAAATGAGTAAATAAATTTAAAAAAATTTAAAAAATAATGTCGGTACATTGGCCTTCATTGTCGCTGTTGAGAAGTCAGCTGTCAAGTCTTGTTGCTTTTTTTTTTTTCATGTCTGGGTACTTTAAATTTTTTCCCTTGATCTTTGGTTATCATTAGTTTTATTATGATGTCTCTAGGTATAGTTCCTTCTATTTATCTGATCTAGCTCTTTATGGGTCAATGTCATTTCTGAATTTTGGAACATTCTTAGCTATTATCTTTCCATGTATTATTTCTGCTTCATTCTTGTCTACTCTGATCCTCCTGCTTCCTTCTTTAAAAAAACCCTTGTGATTACATTGGGCCCACTAAATAATCTAGAATAATTACTCTATCTCAAGATTTGTAATTTATCACATCTGCAAAGTTCTTTTTACTATGTTAGGTAGCATACTCAAAATTTCCAGGAATTAGAAAGTAGATATTTTCATGGGGGACAATGTTCACTCTGCTACAGTCAACCTTCTGGCCCCCAAACGATCGTGCCTATCCTGCATGCAAAATGCATTTACCACATCCCAATATCCCCCAAAGTCTCAACCCATTACAGCATCAACTCAAGTCCAAAATTTCGTCTAGGTGTTATCAACCTCAAAAGTGTCAGTTTGCATCATCTAAATTAGGTATGGTAAGACTCTGGTTATAATTCATCCTGGGACAAAATTTCTCTCCATATGTAGACTTTTGAAATTATAGATTATTTGCTCCCAAATACAATAGTGGGAAAGGCACTGTATTGACATAAATGTCAATAATGGCTATAGATGTTCTTGTTTGAAAGGGGAGAAAGTAGAAGGGGAAAATTGAGTTGCTAGTCCAAACAATTTTAAAATTGTTTCAGCATAATGCCATTAGGGTTCAAGGCCTGGGCTAATTCTCTGTGACTCAAGGTTCCACCTGCTGGGCCCAAAGCACTACTACTGAGTCAAATATCCTCTTTCATGAAAGGTAGCACATGTTGGCCAGGTGCAGTGGCTCACACCTGTAATCCCAACACTTTGGGAGGCTGAGACAGGTGGATCATGAGGTCAGGAGATCAAGACCATCCTGGCCAACATGGTGAAACCCCACCTTTACTAAAAAGAATACAAAAAATTAGCTGGGCGTGGTGGTGGGCACCTGTAGTCCTAGCTACTTGGGAGGCTGAGGCGGGAGAATGGCATGAACCCGGAAGGGGGAGTTTGCAGTGAGCCGAGATCATGCCCCTGCACTACAGCCTGGGTGACAGAGCAAGACTCTGTCTCAAAAAAAAAAAAGAAAGGTAGCACATGTTTGACCCTGAGTAGTTTTATCCTGCCTGTAGAATTTTGGGAATCCAATAACCTTCTTTCATGTATTTCCCTTCTCTGTCCTTTTCAGTGCAATCCGGCAGTGTTGTTGCTGATATAACGTGTTCAAAATCTTATGGGTCTCCCATGTTTGTCATGGGAAGTCACTTCATTAGACAGGAGGCTCCTTCTCAGATCTTTCCTAGATAATCTCATCTCTATTTTGCACTCTACTGAGATGGCTGAAGGGATGTCACACATCTAATCTCTTCAAAGAGTCTTTTGTGTGAGTAAATGCTGTGATTTTTGTTCCTTGCTGGACTCTAGCTAAAGGTTGTCCAGCCATTCTCTTGCTTTCTGTACAGAGTATGTCTTCCTGACAGCAAATCTCCTAATTTTAGCATCATTTGTGATCAAGATAGGCTAAGAATTTCCCAAATAGCTAATATACGTGTGATGTTTCAACACAGTCTAGTTCTTACTATCTTTGATGTGTGATTTCTCCAATCCTAAGTCAACAGGAGCTCTTTCAAGCTGATTACTGTGTTCTTTTGACATAATCTTTGATGACTTTGTTGAATTCTGGTAGAATAAAATGTCCCAGGTTCATTCTGTGCATTTATTGCTTTAGATCTAGAAACAGTCATTTCTGAAAGATGCCCTGAATTATTTTAGTGAGAAATGCTTTTTGAAATCACAGTCTAGGCAGCAGGGGTGATCATTGCCATTATTTCTCTGCCTTTTCCAAGCTGAAAAACATGTAAGTTGTGTGTGTGTGTGTGTGTGTGTTTTGTTTTTTTGTCAGATAGGGTCTCACTCTGTCACCCAGGCTGAAGTGCAGTGGTGCAATCACAGCTCACTGCTGCCTTGACCTCCCAGGATCAGGTGAACCTCCTACCTCAGCCTTCTGAATTGCTGGGACTACAGGCATGTACCACCATGACTGGTTATTTTTTTTTTATTGTTTGTAGAGGTGGGGTTTCGCCATTTTGCCCAGGCAACACGTAGTTTTAAAAATGAAAGAGGTAGTATGTTCATGCTCATATTTTTAAACTTTTATTTGGTAATATTTTACAATTTTAATGTTGTTTCCTACCTCATTAACATAATGCTTATTTGCTTTCTCCTATGGTTTACATATATTTTAAGTTTCATCATTTTTTAAATTTCAGCTTTCATGTCCTTAAGAATGAGATGTTTACAAGGCATACACTGTTTCGTCAGTTTGCAGTGCTTGCTGACACATCCTTCAATTATATTGTAAGTGCATGTAATGTTTAGATGCTATTTGTCTCTTTGAATATACCTATCTGTTTCTTTCTGTTCTCGTTTAAGGTTTATCGAGCCCCTGTCATTACAGGCTGTAGAGCTAGTACAAGGCAGTCACTGCTAGATGCTGAGGGTGTAAGACACCAAGTGCCTGAACCCAAAGAGCTCAGTCCAGTGTGAGAGGTAGATGTGTAAACAAATTGCTACAGCGCAATATGGTTGAGCTACAATAGGGGCAAGTATAAATTTCAGAGGAGGGGACGCTCATTTTGCCTGGAGCATATCTGTTAGTCTGCCCTTGTGGCCACGGATGTAATATTGGGAAATACCAAAGCTCAGAGTGTAAGCTTCCAGTGACATCCAAAGGGAAAAAAGAAGATAGGAAAATCCGTTCCTAGTGCCAAGCCATTCAGTTTCACGTTAGAGGTCATGTAATAGATAAAGCCCAATTCTGTATTATGCTATTATTTAACTATTTGACTCACTGTTTTCATTTGGGGGCTCTAAATGTTAAGGTAAATGATGCCCAGTATAGAAATATATCCAGAAAATTTTAATTAGTAAGTAAACCAAAATGAGACAAACTTTATTGAGAACCTGCTATGATGCTAAGTGGTCTGAGAACAAGTCGGGTTTGTGGGGAAGGGCCTAAGAAACATAAAATATGTAAATATATGCTCTTTTTTTTTTTTTTTTTGCTTCAAGAGGCGTACAATCTAAAATCATCTTCTTTCTGAAATTTTTTTTCAACATTTGTCACTTTAAGACCATTTTCTAAATTTAAGTTGCTGCAGGAGATCAAATAACTTAAGTACACTTGCAAGATAATATTAAATTAAATTCCTGTTTGTAACTAAGTTTATATAGTAACATTGCTGAGGATTTTAATACTTGATTTATTTGAAATGTTCCTGAACTGATCTACGTAGATAAGAATATACATAGTGTCATTTTTCCCTTCTTGGTTTTTCCTCTTCTCACTTGCAGGTTACAATTTTAGTTGGAGTAATCTCATTTTAGAAATTTAATCAGTTAAGCAAATAAAACACTGGAGGATCCAGGAGAATATGGTGTCACTCAAAATCAGGCTTTTTTAAGATTGTTAGCTGGTAACATTTTCTAGTCCAAATTTGAATTATCTAGGCTTTATGAAGCAGACTTCTAAATCTCAAAATTATACGAATTCAAGCACATGAGTAGATACAGTATTTTTCCTGAGAACAATCTTGGCCCTGCCCTCAAGTGGCCATGCAATTCACCTTCCCGTGGAGGTGGGTGGAGCTCCATCTGGTCTAGAATCCATCCATGTGCCACTGTTTTCCTGGATTCAAAGTTTATGAATCTTCATGTATACATCCATACAGTATGATGCAGATTTTCAAATACTTAAGAAAAACTGATGGGGAAGGGGAAAGAAAGAGTAAGCTAGTGAATGTGTGAATTTTAGATCCACTAACACTGTCCCTTGGTTCCCTCTCTCTAGTCATTCATCCACCCTACAAACATTTGTTGAGTACACATAGGTACTAAGCATCAAGCTACATGCTGAGTGTAACACAGTGAACAAGACAAAAATGGCTCTTAGATTCACAGACTGTGAATTCCATGAGGTGACAGACTGGTCCATCTTATAAACTATTTTACCTGCAGAGCTTAGATAGTGCCTGACCTACAGTGTGGAAAAGATAGGCATTAATAGGGAAATATCGGAATTTAAATTACAGATTTGGATAAATGCTGTGAAAGAAAAAGTTTGGTATGATCTTACTATTGGGGTATATTTTACATATGGTTAAATGCACAAATATTAAGTGTACCATTTGAAGAGTTTTGCTTTGTAACCATCATGTAAGTTAAGGCATTGAACATTTCCATCATCCCTTCAAGCTCCCTCATGTCCCTTTGCAGATAATACATTGCCCCCATCACCACACCAAATAAGCTTTGTTTTGATTTCTATCACTATAGGTTAGTTTTGCCTTTTCTTATATTTATGTAGATGGACTCATACAGTTTATACTCACTTATGTCTGGCCCATTTTACACAGCACAGTGCTTTTAAGATTCACCTGTGTTATTGCATGTACCCATGGCAGTTGTTCCTTCTTAAGTTCCTTTGTAATGCTGAGTAGCGTTCTATTGCATGAATAAACCACAATTTGTTTATTCATTTTGCCTTGTTGGACAAATGGGCTCTTTCCAGTTAGGACTGTTATGAAAAAAAAAAAAAAATCTGCTATAAACATTTGCTTACAAATTACTTGTGAAAGTATGTTTTAACATATCTCAGGTAGGAGTGGAATGGTGAGGACACAGGAAGTGTGTGTGTTTAACTGCATAAGAAACCACAAAGACGCATGCATGCACATGTTCGTTGCTGCACCATTCACAATAGCCAAAGACATGGAATTAACCTAAATGCCTATCAACGGTAGACCGGACAAAGAAAATGTGGTACATATACACCATGGAATACGATGCAGCCATAAAAAAAGAACAAAATCATGTCCTTTGCAGCAACATGAATGGAACTAGAGGCCATTATTCTAAGTGAACTAACACAGAAGCAGAAAACCAAATACCACATGTTCTCACTTGTAAGTGAGGGCTAAACATTGAGTACACATGGACACAAAGAAAGGAACAACAGACATGGGGGCCTACTTGAGGGTGGAGGTGGGAGGAGAGTGAGGATTGAAAAACTACCTGTTGGATACTGTGCTTACTACCTGGGTAATAAAGTAATCTGAACACCAAACCCCCATGACACGCAATTTACCTGTGTAACAAACCTGCACATGTACCCCCTAAACCTAAAATAAAAGTTGTTTTTCTGTTTTGTTTTGTTTTGTTTTGAGACAGAGTCTTGCTCTGTCAACCAGGCTGGAGTACAATGGCATGATCTCGGCTCACTGCAACCTCCGCCTCCTGGGTTTAAGCCATTCTCCTGCCTCAGCCTCCTGAGTAGCTGGGATTACAGGCATGTGCCACCAAGCCTGGCTAATTTTTGTGTTTTTAATAGAGACGGGTTTCACCATGTTGGCCAGGCTGATCTCAAACTCCTGACCACAGGGATCCAACCGCCTTGGCCTCCCAAAGTGCTGGGATTACAGGTGTGAGCCACCACGCCCGGCCAAAGATTTTTACAAAAAATAAACAACAAAATTGCCAGTACTCCAAAGTAACTGCGTCATTTTACCCTCACACCAGCAATCTTTGAGAGTTCCACTTGTTCCACATCCCCACCAACTTGATATTATTAGGTTTTTTTGTTTTGTTTTGTTTTGAGACAGAGTCTCACTCTGTCACCAGGCTGGAGTGCAGTGGCACAATCTCGGCTCACTGCAACCTCTGCCTCCCAGGTTCAAGCAATTCTCTGCCTCAGCCTCCTGAGTAGCTGGGATTACAGGCACCCGCCACCATGCCAGACTAATTTTTGTATTTTTAGTGGAGACGGGTTTCACCATGTTGACCAGGCTGGTCTTGAACCCCTGCTCGTGATCCATCCACCTTGGCCTCCCTAAGTGCTGCCATTACAGGCGTGAGCCGCAGTGCCCGGCCAATATTGTTAGTTTTTAAATTTTAACCATTTTAAAATGTTATCTCATTGTAATTTTAATTTGCATTTCCCTAATTAATGACGTTGAGCATCTTTTCACGTGCTGATTGACCATTCTTAGGTCTTCTTTTTTGAAGGATCTACTTAAGACTTTTTAAAAACTTGTGGCTAAATGCACATAACAGAAAATTTATCATTTCAGCCATTTTAAATGTACAGTTCAGTAGTGTCGCAAACATCCAAATTGTTCAACCAAATTCCAGAACTCTTTTCCATCTTGCAAAAGTGAGGCTCCACTCTCATTTAAAAAATAACTGCCCATTCCTCTATTCCTGCACTTTTGTCAATTTTTAACTGTTACTGAGTTGTAGCATTTTGTTAAATATTCTGAATACAAGTCTTTTGTCAGATTTATGTATTACAAACATTTTTTCCTCAGTCTATAATTTTTCCTTCTATTTTCTGAACGGTGTCCTTTGAAGGTCAGATATTTTTATTTTAATGAAGACAACTTAGTTATTTTTTCTGTGGCAGATTGTGTTCTCTGTGTCTGTGATGATATCTCACATTCTGTGTGTATTTCTTATAATATTGATCTTTTTTTGTTGAATCTCACCAGTTCCATTTTTCTAGATCAATTAACTGTCTATGTATGAGTCTATTTCTAACCACACTATTCTTTTCCATTGGTTTATTTGTCAGTCATTTTGCCAGTATCACACTGTCTTAATTAACATAGCTTTCTAGCTAGTAAATCTTGAAATTGGGTAATGTAAATTCTTTTATTTATTTATTTTTTTCAGCTTTTTTTTTTTTTTTTTTTTTTTTTTTTTTTTTTGAGACAGAATTTTGCTCTTGTTGCCCAGGCTAGAATGCAATGGTGCCATCTCGGCTCACCACAACCTCCACCTCCCAGGTTCAAGCAATTCACCTGCCTCAGCCTCCCAAGTAGCTGGGAGGCATGCACCACCATGCCCAGCTAATTTTGTATTTTTAGTAGAGATGGTGTTTCACCATGTTGGCCAGGATGGTCTTGATCTCTTGACCTCGTGATCCACCTGCCTCAGCCTCCAAAGTGCTAGGATTACAGGCGTGAGCCACTATGCCCAGCCTTATTTTGCTTTTTTTTTAGCCTTGACTTGAAACTCGTTACTTAACTTATATTTGAAGTTCAGAGGTACATGTGCAGGTTTGTTGTATGTCATGGGGGTTTGTTGTATAGATTATTTATTCAGCCAGGTGTTAAGTCCGGAACCCATTAGTAGTTTTTCCTGATCCTGTTCCTCCTCCCATCCTCCACCCTCTAGTAGGCCTCAGTGTCTGTTGTTTCCCTCTGTATGTCCATGTGTTCTCATCATGTAGCTTTCATCATTTATAAGAGAGAACATGCAGTATTTGGTTTTCTGTTCCTGCATTATTTTGCTAAGGATAATGGCCTCCAGCTCTATCCATGTTCCTGCAGAGGACAAGATCTCATTCTTTGACATGGCTGCATAGTATTCCATGGTGTGTGTGTACCACATTTTCATTATCCAGTCTATCATTGATGGGCATTTAAGTTGATTCCATGTCTTTGCTGTTGTGAACAGTGCTGCAATGAACTTATGCGTGCATGTGTCTTTATGATAGAACAATTTATATTCCTTTGTGTATATACCCAGTAATGGGACTGCTGGGTCAAATGGTAGTTCTGTTTTTAGGTCTTTGAGGAATCGCCACACTGTTTTTCACCATGGTGGAACTAATTTACATTTCCACCAACCATGTGTAAGTGTTCCTTTATAATAACATGACTGGATTTTAGTTTTTAAAATCTCACCTTCATTTATTTACAATTAATAGGCAAACTGAAACTATATGCATCTATCAACATAGGTGACACGTGTGATATATTTCTGGCATCCTGCTCTTTTTTGTTTGTTTGTTTCCTGGCTCATGTAATATGAACCACATTTTACTTGCTTTTATTTCCTATATTGTAATGGTAAACTTTAAGGTAAAATCAAGTACCCACTACATTTCTGAAATTATCAAAACCAAAAACCAAGTAAATTTTGAGTCTTAAAACACTCTTCAAGACAAGAAGGTATATGTTTTTTTTGTTCTCTGAGCTTTGTCTCAGCCCTAATTTCATCATATATTCCCCCTTCCTTCTAGTCTTCGTTAATTTACTCTTTGTAGAGAACCACATCATTATTATGTTATTCTTTTTATCACACGAAAGTATTTTTGGTTAATTACTTTCTGCTTTCAACTCTCCAACTACCTGAATAGCAATTATTTATACTTACATTTATATGTTTATGTTTAACCTCACTGGCTACTTTTTAAAAATCATGACTTCCACAGGTCTTGAGTTCTTAGTTTTGATTTATTTCTTATAAACTGGACCATGAATTTGAATCTTTTCCTTTTGTTCTGGAGAAAATATTCTATCCACTTTGCAATGTCTTGACCTGACTAAGGCCAGTTTAATTTTTTGTTGCTAATTAGCCTGTCTTCCCCATTTTGGAAATTCGTATGTTGTGTTTTTTAACCTTGAAATTTAAAAAGATGTCATCAGGATATGAGTAAACATTATTTATTAATTTCTCTTGAATAAAATGGGTCTCTCTGATAGTCCTTTTCTTCAACTCGGACATATTTCTTATGTACACTTTTCTTTTTCTTTTAGAGACAGAGTCTTCCTCTGTCACCCAGACTGGAGTACAGTGACATGATCATAGCTCACTGTAACCTCAAACCTCTGAGCTCAAGTGGTTGTCTTGCCTCAGCCTCCTGAGTAGCTGGGACTACAGGTGTGCACCACCACACTTGGCTGATTTTTTTGTATTTTGTAGAGACAAAGTCTCACTATGTTGCTCAGGCTGGTCTTGAACTCCTGGCCTCAAGTGATCCTCCCACCTCAGCCTCCCAAAGTGCTAGGATTACAGGTATAAGACACCGTGCCCATCATGTACACTTTTGATGACTGCTGTTGTGGGATCAGGGATCTGTTTTTGTTTCTTTTTCAGAAACACTGTTGTGGGTCAGATACCTATTTTTCTGTCCTCCATAGTTAATCACATTCTCTTTCATGTCGTGTTATCCTTTTTGTTCTTTTCCTTGACATTTTTTGGAAACTTTTCTGGTTTGCACCTTCTTTCAAAGTTTCCTGAAGAGGTTTCAGGTATGCTGGGATATTGATTCTCCTTGGTCCTCCAAGTGGCAGGGTTTAGGGCATTACTAGAGTAGCCTGAAGTTCTGATCCAATAGTCTAAGCCCGTGAGCAACTTTGTCGATTTACCCAGTGTTCTGTGTGAATAATGTGTTTTTATGTCTACTATGGCAAACTAAACGCCAGGGAACATTGCTTTACATTCCCGTTCTATTCTCTCCATTTCACCTCTACTCTTTGCTGTCTCAAATATTTATCTTAATTATTGCACAGGTAGTAATTTTCTCATGTTTTATGCAAATATCTTTATCCTAGCCTTTTTCTCAGCCTATTCTTTTATCCAGGAGTACGGTTCCTTCTTAATCTCTTAATTTGGTGTCAGGTCTAATTAGAGAAGAGTTTATTTTGTCTCAAGTCTAAATTTTGTTGTTTCATGTTTTTCTGGATGCATGTTTTTCAAACTGTTAAATTACCCATGAATAAGAAACGGATGAATGAAAATACATATGCACAATTTAAAGAATGATAATAACATGAATGCCCGCGTTCCCGAGACCAAGGCCATAACTAGATTATTACCATGCCCCAGAAGCCCACCAATTGCATTCCTCTTCATTCCCTCCTGGAGGGAACCATTGCTCTAATTTTTTAAAAATTTTCTTCATAGTTTTGTCACTTGTGCATGTATTTCTAAGCAGTATGTTGTTGAGTTTTGCCGGTTTTTAAGCTTTCTAGAAATAAAAAATAAGTAAATGAAAAATGCGTACATTGTTCTGTGATTTTGCTCCATTTTCTCAACATTATACTTCTAAGATTCATTCATGCTGATGCTAGTGGTTGTGATTCACCCGTTGCGAATATTCTACTACACGAATATACCACAACTTATTTACCCATTCTGCTGCTCATCAACACTTACGTTGGTTCTCACTTTTTACTTTTTTTTTTTTTTTTTTTTTTTTTTTGAGGCGGAGTCTCGCTCTGTCGCCCAGACTGGAGTGCAGTGGCGCAATCTCCGCTCACTGCAAGCTCCGCCTCCCGGGTTCACGCCATTCTCCTGCCTCAGCCTCCCGAGTAGCTGGGACTACAGGCGCCCGCCACCTCACCCGGCTAGCTTTTGTATTTTAGTAGAGACGGGGTTTCACCATGTTAGCCAGGTTGGTCTCGATCTCCTGACCTCGTGATCCGCCCGTCTCGGCCTCCCAAAGTGCTGGGATTACAGGCTTGAGCCACCGCGCCCGGCCACACTTTTTACTATTATGAATATTATTGCTCTCAACATTCTTATAGTTTCACCTGATACACAGATACAGGAGCTCTTCCAGGTTTTATACTCGTAACAGAATTGCTGGTCATAGAGTACTGATAAGTTCACTTGCTATGGGTAAGCTACTGTGATTGCAACAACAAAAACTATACTGACTTAAATAGATTGAAGGCTACTTCATTCATGTTACAGTGAAGAAGCAAGCGGCTCCAGGCATTACGATGCCCCATGAGGAGCAATACTCCATAAAGTGATACTCAGGTTCCTTCAGTCTTACTGCTCTGACATCTCCTAAGATATTTTACTCACCCACATAAATAAAGGTGGTCAACTTCATGTCCATGGGTTCTAGACTTTCTCCAGAAAGAGAAAGTCCAGGGCAAGAATATTTATCCTTAAAGGTATGACCCAGAAATGGCACATATCACTTCTACTCATGTCCCACAGGTCTGATCCTGGACCTAGAACTGCATCCAATTGCAAGAGAGACTGAGAAAGGTGGTCTGTGTCTATGCAGCCAAATACCTAACTAAAACTTGGAGGTTATATTACCAAAAAAAAAAAAAAAAAAAAAAAAAAAAAAAAAAAAAAAAAGAAAGGAGGAGAATAAGGCCAGGCATGGTGGCTCACATGTGTAATAATAGCACAGAGGCTGAGGCGGGAGGATCACTTGAGCCCAAGAGTTTAAGACCAGCCTGGGCAACAAAGTGAGACCCCGTCTCTACAAAAAATAGAAAAAAAAATTCGCTGGGCATAGTGGCACGTGCCTGAGGCTGAGGGAGGCTGAGCTGGGAGGATAGCTTGAGCCTGGGAGGTCAAGCCCACAGTGAGCCATGACTGTGCCTTTTCACTCCAGCCTGGTCAATAGAGCAAGACCCTGTCTCCAAAAAAATAAAAGAAGGAGGTTAGATATTGAAGGACAACAAATAACCTCTGTCACAGAAGCTAATGCCAGATAGTTTTCCAAAGTAATATTACTCTGACACTCTAACCAGGAACAGATGAGAGTTTCTAGTGCTCCACATGGTCTTCAGCACTGATATTGCCAGACGTCATCATTTTTGCCAACCTGTTATTGTATAATGCTTACTCATGGTTTTGGAGTTTCTGTGTATGTATGTGTGTTTATAAATTTTTTTTTTTTGCCTTTTCCTGATTACTAATGAAAGTGGTCATCTTTTTATATGTTTATTGGCCATTCAGGTTTCCTCTTTTAAGTACTACAGGTTTCAGCCTTTTGATTCTATTGGTTTATTTCATATTTATTTTTTCATAGGAATTCTTTATATAACTTGGATACTAATCCTTTACCAGTTATATATATTGCAAATGTCTTCTTTCAGTTTGTGGATAAAGTTTTAATCTTTTCTGGCATTTTAAAATAAATAAATGTTCTCAATATTAATGTTATTCTGACTTAATCTTTTCCTTTTGTCTTTACGTTTTCTCTGCCTTTAAAAAGAGTTCATCTAACATTTAATCACAAATATATTATTCTCTATGGTCTTTAAACTTTTGACTTGTTTTGCTTTTCATATTTACAGATTTAATCCATTTAAAATTGATATTAGTGTGTAGAGAGGTTGACGTCTGGTTTCATTTTCTTTTATTATAAATAACCATCTGAAGTAGCCATTTAATAAAAAGTCTGTCTTCTCCCTTTATATATAATTCCACCTGTCATTATTAAGGGCTCGTATGTATGAGTCTATTCTGACTCTATCTGTTTCACTGTTTTTTTTTTCCTGCACCAATATAACACTGATTTAATATCTAAGTCTTATCTGATAAGGCTAATGCTTCTGCCCTGTTTTGCAAGAGTGCCTCAGCTTTATTGGATCTTTGCATTTCCATGTAAATTTTAGAATCAGATTGTCAATATTCACAGAAAAAAAAAGACAAAACAAAAGAAACAAAACAAAACCAATTTTATTGGTATTTCAATTAGAATTATGTTAAATCTACAGTTCAATTTAGGCACAATTGGCATCTTTATCATTGAGTCTTCTAATCTGTAAATATGTTATATATTTTGTCTAGGTATTATTTCAATAGAGTTTTATAACTCTATAAAAGTCTTGAAAGTACCTTTTTTTAGATGTAATCTTAGGTACCTTGTATTTTTATGCTATTATATTTAGATGATTTGCATATTACTCTAAGTAGTTTGTAATCAGTTTTGCTTTATGTAATTTTAGTCTGTATTATTAGATGCTTACTATTTTATAATCGTATCTTCCTGGTAAATTGAACATTTTACCATTATGTAATGACAAACTTTATCTCTACAAATGCTTTTCGCCTTAAAGTCTGTTTTGGCTTTATATTACTAGAGCTACCTGCACTTTCGGTAGGTTATTATTTTCTTGGCATATCTGTCAGCCTTTTGTATGCTTCTGCTTTGGATGTGACTCTTTTATACAGCATACAGCTAGTTTTAAACTTTGTTCTTAATCTAGTTGGACAATCTTTGTCTTTTAAATGGGGCATTTAGTCCATTTAATTTTATTGTAATCACAAATACATTTGGCTTTATACCTTGTTATTTTATGTTTTATATTTGTCCCTATTTTGTATGTGTTTTTCTCCTTCTTTACATTTTTTCAATTGGTTATTTTTTTTCTCATTCTTTTTTTTTTAATTTCTAAACTCTTGTTTCTATCAAGAAAGTTTAAATTACCTGTATGTGTTTACAGTGGTGAACAATAAAAGTTCTTTGGGCAATTAAATTTCAACTACCACTCTCTGTCAGTATATAATGCTCTTGTCATCTATTTTAACTCTACCTTGTTTTCTTAATCTTCATAGCACATTATTATTATTGGTACATTTGATTAATATTTGTTTAGCTTTACTTACATATTTACCACTTTATTTGCAATACCTTCTTACATCTCAGACCCTCCATCTGAGATCACTTTCCTTCTACATGAAGTACATGCATTAGAAGTTTCTCTTTTTTTTGAGACAGAGTCTCGCTCTGTCACCCAGGCTGGAGTGCAGTGGCACAATCTTGGCTCACAGCAACCTCTGCCTCCCGGGTTCAAGCAATTTTCCTGCCTCAGCCTCCCGAGTAGCTGGGACTACAGATGCCTGCCACCACTCCTGGCTAATTTTTGTATTCTTAGTAGAGATGAGGTTTCACCATGTCGGCCAGGATGGTCTCAAACTCCTGACCTCAGGTGATCTGCCTGCCTCGGCCTCCCAAAGTGCTGGGATTACAGGCATGAGCCACCGTACCTGGCCTAGAATTTTCTTTAGTGGGGATCTGCTGGAGGCCAACACTTTCAGTTATCACTTGACAGAAAATGTCCTTTGTTTTTGCCACTGTTATTGAAAGATATTTTCTCTAGGTGTAAAATTCTAGATTTATGATACTTTCTCTTTGCACATTGAACATACCATTCCACTGTCTTCTAGATTCCATTGTGATATGGTTTGGCTGTATCCCCACCCAAATCTCATCTCTTTTTTTTTGGTTTTTTTTTTTTGAGATGGAGTTCCGCTCTTGTCGCCCAGGCTGGTGTGCAATGGCAGGATCTCGGCTCACTGCAACCTCTGCCTCCCAGGTTCAAGTGATTCTCCTACCTCATATCCTGAGTAGCTGGGATTACAGGCACGTGCCACCACGCCCAGCTAATTTTTGTATTTTTAGTAGAGATGGAGTTTCACCATGTTGGCCAGGATGGTCTGAATCTCTTGACCTTGTGAATCTCCTGCCTCAGACTCCCAAATTGCTGGGATTGCAGGCGTGAGCCACCGCGCCCGGCCCCAAATCTCTTCTTGACTTTCCGTGTGTTATGGGAGGGACCCAGCGAGAGGTAATTCAGTCATGGGGCAGGTCTTTCCCGTGCTATTCTCGTGATAGTGAATAAGTCTCACAAGATCTGAAGGTTATATAAAGGGGATTTCCCTGCATGAGCGCACCTCTTTGGCTGCCGCCTTCCACGTAAGATGTGACTTGCTCCTCCTTGCCTTCCACCATGATTGTGAGACTTTCGCAGCCACGTGGAACTGTAAGTCCAATTAAACCTCTTTCTTTTGTAAAGTCTCCGGTATGTCTTTATCAGCAACATGAAAACAGACTAATACACGTTGTTAGCATGGGAATGTTGCTGTCTCTTTAACTGTGACTTTCTTAACATTAATCTGTCTCTCGTCTTTAGCTGCTTATAAGGTCTCTTTCTTCAGTATTCTACATTTTTACTATGATGTGTCTAGTTGTGAATTTCTTTTTGTTGATTCTGTTTGAGATTTATCAGGATTCTTGAAAGTTGAGGTCAGTTTGTTTCATCAGTTCTGGAAAGTGTTCAGTTCTTAACTCTGTATTTTGCCATACTCCTATTCTTTTCTGTCTTCTAAAACTCTGACCAAATGAGGTTTTACCTTTTCCCTCTATCCTTCGTATTGCTATTGCTTAGCCTTTATATTTGACATCACTTTGTCTCTCTGAGCTGCATCCTTGATAATATGTTTCATTCTCTCTTTCAATTTATTATTATTTTCACAGCTGTATAATTTTTCTGCTAAAATTGGCCTCTTGACTTTCATTTCAATTATTATATTTATAATTTTTCTAAAAAATAGAAATAAATTTTGTTTGCTTCTTTTTTAAATATGCAAACAAATTATTCATCATCAAGCTTCTACGTTTTATTTCTTGAAAAATGTTAAACATACTTTTTTATATTCTATGACTGAGAATTTCTATATTTGAAGTTTTAGAGACTCTGGTTCTACTATCTTGTTTATGCTAGCAACTACTCATGATGTATATACAGATTTTTGACAACGAACTGCTCACTTTCCTTGGAACCTTATTTATAAAAATTCTCTGAGGACTCGGCTGAAGAGGAATTTTTCCATAAAAGGTTTAAATGTGCTTCTTTCCATTGCCATGAACACCATTATTCTGGAATTAGTTAAATTAATTTTTTTAGCATATCACTTTTCAGACCACCATGTGAATTCAGCTGGCAAATGGCATGGGCCAGTAATGGTTAGGAATTCACAGGAGGGTGTTTTTTGTTTGTTTGTTTTGTTTGTGTGTGTGTGTGTGTGTGTGTGTGTGTGTGTGTGTGTGTGTATGTATGTTTTGAGACGGAGTCTCGCTCTGTCGCCCTGGCTGGAGTGCAGTGCTGTGATCTCCGCTCACTGCAAGCTCCACCTCACGGGTTCATGCCATTCACCTGCCTCAGCCTCCAGAGTAGCAGGGACTACAAGTACCCTCCACCACGCCAGGCTAAGTTTTTGTATTTTTAGTAGAGATGGGGTTTCACTGTGTTAGCCAGGATGATCTCAATCTCCTGACCTCGTGATCCGCCCGCCTTGGCCTCCCAAAGCGCTGGAATTACAGGCATGAGCCACCGCGCCCAGCCAAGGAGGGTTTTTTTTTTAATGGTGTTCAACTAGTTGCCAACCTTAGAAGCAGGCATTTTCCTTGCAAACTGCTTGGGGGAGCCTCACTTGAGGTAGTATTTTACCTTTACTCTGGTTATAGCATTACAGTCCCACACGTACAGTGGGGTGGGAGTGTCTTGTTAAATTCCACACCTTAGGTGGACCCTGAGTTGTATCCTGTCCTCCCAAGTCATAGGAACCTTTGACAACTCATGCACATATTCAGTAAGTTTGGCAAATGCCTTCAAAGTGAATGAGAGCTCCAGGGTGGAAGTCCTGGGTTTCCATCTTCTCTTGGTCTAGGACCTGAGTATTCCTATTTGCCTGCTTGCTTTATTTATTTATTTATTTTTGAGACAAGGTCTTACTCTTTCACCCAGGCTAGAGTGCAGTGGCACAATCACTGCTCACTGCAGCCTCGACCTCTTGGGTTCAAGTCATTCTCCCGCCTCAGCTCCCCTAGCCCCTCAAGTAACTGGGACTACAGGCATGTGCCACCACACCTGGCTAACTTTTGTAGTTTTTGTAGAGATGAGGTTTTGCCATGTTACCCAGTCTGGTCTCAAACTCCTGGACTCAAACGATCCTCCCACCTCGACCTCCCAAAATGCTGGGATTACAGGTGTGAGCCACCTTGCCTGGCCCCTGCTTTTTTCATCAGCTTACAGCAACATTGAAAAGTATAAGAAATGAAAGTCTTATTTGTATTTAAGTTCTATGTCTGTGTTTTATTCACAAGTAGTCTTTCCATACCACATCCAAAAGTCCTTTGCATTTCATTTCAGCCTATTCATTTCCAGAGTCATTTGTCTACATTTCCTTGAATCCATATATTCTTATACTCCATTGTCCCAGCCAAAAGGCTTAAGGAGATTTTCATCTAGATCTCATAATACATCATTTCTAGAAGTATATGCTTCCTTTAATTTCAGGAAACTTTTCTTTAACTTGGGAATTAGGACACCATTGCTGTAGCTTCTAGTAACTAGGAGGTGGTGGGGACGCCCTTGTGGCTTCCAAACAGTTGCCAGTAGTAAGTCTCAATTGTAGGGACAACCAAAAGGAAGTAGAGTCAGAAGAGATACTAAGGAAAATAGTTTTCTTAAATTTTCTTTCAAAGTGGGCTGAAGAAGAAAGAGACTCTATCCCATTGGAATAAAGAAAAGGATTTTCCCAGCCATATTTGAGCAAATAAGTGACAAGCATAGTTTCCATATCTTGGTCAACTAAAGGCTAGAGAACATTAACATCCATTTGATTTGACTATTATTTCCTCCTGATAACACAGCACATACCTTTTGTGTCTTTCAGAAAGTAAAACCCTTATTAGTGCAATCTAGAACAACCGTAACAGGGACATCCTCTTCAAGTCATTGTACATCTTCAGTAAGTAGCTTATTTCTCTCTCTCAAATATTTACTGAGTTAATATTATTCAACTTAAGTAATGAAAATTTTTGGTTCACTTACAGATAGACAGTAAGCATGTGGATGTAGTCAGTGATCAGGCATCCCTTCAACTTTCACCAAAAGGTAAGAATCTTTTTTGTTGGAAATGAAGTTCACACCAGAATGGCTACTTAGTCTAGATTAACTTTACTTTTCTTTTGTACCCTGAGGTATTTGGTATTCTGGGCGAATGCATGACTTTTTTCAGCCGATTTATAAAATTATTGCACAGATAAACTGAATAAAAGAATACTAATATATACTTCTGACTACTGATCACTGCTAATTGAAAATCAGTCTATGCAAGTCCCAATGGCTCTTGCCTGTAATACTAGCACTTTTGGAGGCTGAGGGAGGATCACTTGAAACCAGGAGTTTGAGATCAGCCTAGGCAACATCTAAGACTCTACCTCTACAATAAAAAAAACAAAAACAAAAATTATCCAGGCGTGGTGGCATGCACCTGTAGTCCCAGCTACTCAGGAGGCTGAGGATTTGCTTGAGCCCAGGAGGTCAAGGCTGCAGTGAGCCAAGATCATGCCACTGTACTCCAGCCTGGGTGACAGAGTGAGACCCTGTCTTTAAATTAAAAAAAAAAAAAAAAAAAAAATTAGTTTTACTTCAAAACCAGACACTGCCTTAGTTGGAATCTCATTTCTTTTTTTAAGTTAAACTGCCAACAAACCTGAAGCTCCTGTTAAATTTCTGTTTTTTTCCAACTTAATAATTACAAGAAGAGTAGACTGGGCCTG
The DNA here is from genome assembly GCF_001698545.2 of Rhinopithecus bieti. Lineage (NCBI taxonomy): Eukaryota > Metazoa > Chordata > Mammalia > Primates > Cercopithecidae > Rhinopithecus > Rhinopithecus bieti. The sequence continues at coordinate 489,596 of NW_016804262.1, forward strand.
GAGGCTCACACCTGTAATCCCAGCACTTTGGGATGCTTGAGTCCAGGAGCTTTAGACCAGCCTGGGCAACCTGGCTGTCTCACCCTCCTGAGTAGTTGGGACAACAGGTGCATACCACCATGCCCAGCTGATTTTTGTTTGTTTGGTTGATTGGTGGTTTTGTCATGTTGCCCAGTCTGAAATTATTTCTAAAGCATCTTAGTGTACTCACATTTTATGTAAACATATGGATTAATGAATTTAGTTGGCTTGAAATTTTTTTTAACTTTAGATTCCAGGTGTACATGTGCAGATTTGCTGTGTAGATGTATTGCATGATGCTGAGGTTTGGGCTTTGATGGAATTCATCACCCAATTAGTGAACTAGTAATTAGTTGTATGGGATAGGAAGTTTTTCCACCCTTGCCTCCCTCCCTCCCTCCTTTTGGAGACCCCGGTGTCTGTTATTCCCATCTTTATGTCCCTGTGTACCCAATGTTTAGCTCTTATAAGTGAGAACATGTGGTGTTTGGTTTTCTACTTCTATATTAATTCATTTATGGCCTGCAATTTTAGTTAGGAAGTTTAATTGACCATAGAATTCCAGTCCCTAAAAATTCAGTTGAGGATTTTGCATTGAAAACTGACTTTCCCTAGCCAAGAAAACCATTTTGCAAAGGTCCCCTTGAAGTGACACAAATAAATTTTGATGGCCACATGACACATAAGGCAGCCCCACTGAAACAAACACTGTCACTCCCTTTTCTAAGCCCTGAAAATGCGAAATGTAGAGTTACTGCCACTCTTGTCTACTGAAAATCCTCCTAAAATCTATTAGCTCACGTTTTTGCCTTACTAATAAAATTGAATATAAATATGTTTAATGATCCATAATTTTACAGTGTGCTATAAGACTCATCATTCTGAATATTAATCAGCATTATAGAGGAGGCATAAGATAAAATGCTCACACCAGAAGCCTGTGGACATAACCATGAAATTTCCTCGTATTCAATCTCAGATACAGCTTTGACATGTAATGTTCTTCCCTCTAAAGATAGTTTTGGGAAATAATCCAGTTAACAAAAATTTCTTGTTAATTGGTTCCAGTTAATCCAAAATTTACTAGAAATAAATTTCCTATTTTACTGAATAAAACAACTAAATGAATGTTAAGAAGAAAGCTGAATTACTGATTTTCTAATTTGGGGAGTAAATGAATCTTCTCTTTAGAAAGCACGATCTTTAGTGGTAATGCCTTGCAGATGGCTTTCAGGCTGGACATTTAAAGGACCAAAATAGCTTTGCACAGTGGCAATATTGCAGTCAATAAGGTTTATCTGAGGTGCGATTATTGCTAATAAAAGGGCCAAATTAGCTAAGATTATGGCTAATCTTCACCAAACAAGTTATTCCAAGCTCCCAAAGTACTTTACAAGGTTGAGTACCCTCTTCAGACTCCCAGGAAATAATTTAATACATTATTAATGCTTTCAAGCACTAATTCAAAAATATCTATTAAAGAGGTATTAGGTATTGATATGGTTTGGATTTGTGTCTCTGCCCAAATCTTATGTCGAATTGGAGAAGGGGCCTGGTGGGAGGTGATTGGATTAGGGGGCTGATTTCCCCCATGCTGTTCTCATGATAGTAAGTTCTCATGAGATCTGATGGTTTAAAAGTGTGTAGCACTTCGCTGTCTCTCTCTCTCCTGTTCCTCCATTGTAAGACGTGCTTACTTCCCCTTCCGCCATGATTGTAAGTTTCCTGAGGCCTCCTAGCCATGCTTCCTGTTAAGTCTGTGAAACTAAGTCAACTAAACCTCTTTTCTCCATGAGTTAGCCAGTCTCCGGTAGTTCTTTATAGCAGTGTGAGAATGGACTAAGGCAGGTACATAAAATATAAGGGGTTACTATAACCTGTTTGGTAACAGATCCCAAACTGAACACTTTAAAGTTAAAATCCATTCCATTTTTAAATATGTAAATAGGATAGGAATATTTAAAATATCCTGTGGAAAGTTATCCTTTCTGTTACAGAATCCTCAGTGTTGGCATCAAAGGTTGAGCTTCTTAGGCTATACTTTCACACCACAAAACACTTTGTGAAATTGCATATAACTAGCATTCAGTGGATATATGTAATTTTCTAAATGCCTTTCACATTTTACTGTAATCCTCACAAAAACCCTGAGATAGGTACTCTTGCTTTCCCCCATTTTACAGATAAGACCATTGAATACAGAGAGGTTTGTAAACTGGTAGGTTTATATTGCAAATAAGTGGAGCAGCTGGATTCAAATCCAGTGTAGGCTAAGGGTACCTGCTAATCCCCACTCAATTATTTTCACCTGCCCCAAGATTCATGCATGACAACACAGAAAATATCTCATTTGCAGCAAAACACAGTGGGGAAAATCCATGGTGTAACAGAGAGAACCTGGACTTCGGAGGCTGACAGACTGCTTCCAAGCTCAGGTGACTACTTACTCACTGGTGCCTTCGTCTTAGTGCTCCCTGTTGTGTAAAACAGACATGGCAACCCCACCTCTTAGGTTTGTTATGAGGATGAAATGAGATCATATATGTGACATGCCTAGCTAATTCTTCTCTCTGCCTGTCCTCTTGAGCTGTTCATAGTATAATCCCAAACTAAAGCCTTGCAAATCTGTATTTTAATCCCCCCATGAAAGTAATGATGCCCTAAACAGTAGGCTAATAAATTAAAACAGCTAATCTCTACTGCTTTTTTTTTTTTCCTCTTGAGATGGGGTATTGCTCTGTCATCCAGGCTAGAGTGCAGTGGTCCAGTCATAGCTCACGGCAGTCTCAATCTCCTGGGCCCAGGTGATCCTTCTGCCTCAGCCTTCTGAGTAGTAGCTGGAACTACAGGCACACACCACCACATCAAGCTAATTTCTTTATTTTTTGTAGAGACAGGGTCTCACTATGTTGCCCAGACTGGTCTCAAACTCCTGGGCTCAAGCTATCCTGCTGCCATACATACCCTTTCAAAGTGCTGGTGATTACAGGCATGAGCCACTGTGCCCAGTCTCCTCAGCTTCTGTAATAGCTGATTTTCTACCAGGCATAAGTAAAAAATAAAATCTAGCAATAGTATCAAAACATACAGTATATATTTTGAAAAGAGTAAAGTAAAATATAAAATTTAATTTAAAACAATGTCATATCAGGTGATATGTCCTTCCTAGACCAGTTGAAAATGACTTTTTGTTATGTTGCAAGTTCTAAAAATTCTAAACAGAACGAGAAAGTCAAGTGGTGCATGCAACATAGAAAGTTTAAGAGACAAATAAATCCTTGTTACTCTAAGGGGATTAAGAAAATGAGGTACAATACTATCTGCAACATTTCAAAGCAGTTTTTATGCAGTAGTAATTATCCAAGAGAGCACAGGTAACATTATTAATTTGTTTGCTACTTACTTGTGATAAAGTGTGGGATCTGAGCTACCTATTGTGTACTGTGCACTGCCACAGATTTTATGTACTCAAGAAGACCTTTCTCACAGTCCAGTAATTAGGTGCTATTGACATTGTAATCTTTGGAAATGTTCTTAATGAGCCCAAAAGACACGAATCTTATAGATAAAACCTCAAAGTAACAGTGACTCTTTAAGTGGCTTGTCAGGAAGAGAAAGCTCAAACATCAGTATCTGAAACACAGGAGAAACCCAAATTTAAACCTAGATTACATTGTGTTGTTAATTCTCTGAGACTTCTAGGGAAGAAACATCCAGGGGTGATCTGAAAAGGATTTTAAAAGACAGAACAATCGTAATGTATTAGATATAATTTAAAATCTTCCTTTTTACTCTTTGAAGCTTTGGACCCAAGATGTATTTTCAATAAGTGTATTCTGCACTGATTTATAAAAATGAATATTGTTTGAAAGTGAAGTTCAGTTGTCCCTGTTGTTTTAAATACAAAAACAAGTTTCAAAATCATGTAAGAAATTGGAAGTTAGATAAGAAATAAAAAGAAGGTTCAGGCATAAGTGTTAGCATTGGTTTATATATTGTTTCTAGATTGTCAGCTATAATTGATATAATTTGTTAAGGTTTTCAGATTCATATTCAAGTGCATATTTTTTAATATTACAATGTATATCCAAACAGTATATTTCACATAGAATTGATGGCCATAAAAATGTTAGGAAGAGTTAATCAATGAATTGTGAGTTAAGTACCAGGACTAACCTGATTTACTAAATATAATGTATTACAGGGTCTGTAAATGTTAATGTCACTGCCACCAACTTTTCCATTACTTTCCTTATTGCCATCAGTTACCTATTATTCAAATTTTATATTTCAAGGTTGTGCATGTCATCTTTGTCTTTGAGAATTGAGCTAATTCTCAACGACCTTTTCCTGGGAATTTCCCTTGCTTTTTATACATTTAGAGATATTTTCTATTAATACTTGAGACATATACTTTTAGCATACTAGATGATAAATTAAAACCTGGGGCTGGGCGTGGCGGCTCACACCTGTAATCCCAATACTTTGGGAGGCCAAGGCAGGTGGATCTGTTGTGCTCAGGAGTTTGAGAACGACCTGAGCAACATGGGGAAGCCCCGTCTCTACAAAAAAAAAAAAGAAAAAAGAAAAAAAGAAAAAAAAAGGCTGGTGTAGTGATGTGCACCCATAGTCCCAGCTACTAGGGAAGCTGAGGTGGGAAGATCACCTGAGCCCAGGGAGGTGGAGGCTGCAGTGAGCCATGATGGTGCCACTGCACTTCAGCCTGGGCAACAAAGACCCTGTCTCAAAACAAACAAACAAATAAAAACCTGGAAGATCAGCAGCCTGTCTCTCAATTTTTCCTTCCAAATACAGTGAATTCCCAATGGTATAGAAATTGGTTAGGATGACCAACTGCATTAGAAAAGTGAAGACAAAAAAAGAGGCTCTCTCTCTAACTCAGGCTCTGTCCCCAGGTCAGATTGGGATTGAAAAATGTTAGAAATGAAAAGGGAAGGCAACCCATATGCTTTGAAAATACAGTGTTAATCTTTGAAATAAATAGGCAGGTAATTACTTTGAATTTGCAAGATCATAAAAATTTAGTAGAAAAAAGGTTAGACTAATACATATTAAAATGTCCTTTATTAATTTGGTGGACTGTCTTATTTCAGTCTAGTGATGTTTTTAAGCATACATAGACAATATTTCATTTAATAAATACCACTGATCACATTCCTTATCACACCCACACCTAGTGCTTGAAGCTCTCTAAAGCACAAGGCAGGAGACAAGAATGTTTCTGGTGTGTGTCGTTAGTCCGGTTAAGCCATGAGTTGGATTCCAGCAGCGTCTCTACCCTGTGACAATGATTTCATCCCAAACCTTGCTGCCTGGTTGCAGGCTGATATTATGGTCATTTAAGAGGCATTATAAACCATATAAGCCATTAGGGTAGTAGCAAAATACTGAGAAAGGGTTTAATTAGTACAGCGATGAGTGGGTATTAACTTTTTAATTTAGGAATGAGTCTGCTGGCACAATGTTACAGGATATTACACATGGATTCATGCAAATCTATGGGCTTACCGAGGGTACCCTTAACTGAGTTTGACATGGCATCTTTGTATATGAAAGGTGTCATATTAATATTCCTCTCAGCTGCTGGAACCCCCAGTTTGGAAATTGAAGGAATAAACTGAGATCAGAAGAGTGGTATTTATGAAGCGTCGACTTCTGCAAATGTCACTGGGTTTCAGTCTTTAGCTTATCGCGTTCCTGGCTTGTTCAACTTCTTTAATCAAAGTTCCCCATCTTCAAATAAACAATCACATGGGAAAAAGGACGTTACAGAAAGGAAGTATTTTGTCCACTATTAAATTCTACACAAATGTAAGCTAGAGTTGATCCAAAAACGATGACATAATTTTATTTATAGACATAATTAATGTAGAAATTTTTTATTAGGAAATATTTCAGATATTCATGGAATACAGAGAATTATATGTTGAACATTACCTGGCTCTATTAGATTTTGCCATGCTTGAGTCATAAAAGTAAGACAGTGAAGACTGAGTTGATACAATTCCTCCTTCTCTACCCAGAGGTAACCACTGCCTTGATTATAGAGCTTGTCAATCATACATATTTTATATCACTACACACACACACACACTCTCATATGTATACATGTACAAACAATTTATAACATCATTTGACATGTTTTCAAACATTATATCCATGATGGTGGAAGTATGTGTTCTTAATTTTTACCTATAAATGTTTTTGAAATTTATGTACAGTATTTTGCTGTATGTAGCTTGAGTTCATTTATTTTACCTGCTGTATAGTGTATTCCATTGTGTAATATGAATATTCTACAACATATTCATTCTGCCATTGATGGGAATTCAGAAGATTTTCAGTTTATTAGATTCACAAATAGCTGCTATTTCTCATAGTGTACATAGCAAGAGGTTCACTAAATACCTAGAAGAGGAGCTGCTGAGTTCTAGTAACTTTACTAGATAGTGTCAGAATATGCTAATAAATGGTTACACTACTTTACAAACATATCAGTAGGTTATGAGTTTGTATTGTTCCATTTTCCTACTCACACTTGGAGTTGCCATATTTTTAATTTTTGCTGTTCTGAAGGATGTGAAATTGCATTTTATTCTTTTTTTGAAATTCCCTGATAACTAATAAGAATAATTTTTATATGTTTATTAGCCATTTTAGTTTCCTCTTCTATGAATTACTTGGTGCTAGAAGTAGATGATTTTTCTATAATTGGGTGGTTCTTTTTTATAGGAGTCTATACATTCTGAACATTATCTCTTTGTTAGTTTCACACTTCATAAATATCTTCTTCCTGTCTGTGGCATGTCTTTTAACTTTGCTTTTGATGTCTAGTTGAATCAAATTTTAAAAGTTTTATGTAGTAATATTTTAATATTTTAATTTATGAATTGTTCTTTGATTACCTTTCCTAGAAAAAAAATCTCCTACTCTGAGCTTATAGAAACAATCCCACATTGTCTTCTAAAACTATTACCAATTTGATTTTCACACTTAGGCCTTTGAAAGCACCAGAATTAATTTTTTTTATTATACTTTAAGTTCTGGGGTACATGTGCAAAATGTGCAGTTTTGTCACATAGGTATACATGTGCCATGGTGGTTTTCTGTACCCATCAGCCCATCACCTACATTAGGTACTTCTCCTAATGCTATCCATCCCCAAGCCCCCCACCCCCTGACAGGCCCCTGTGTGTGATGTTCCCCTCCCTGTGTCCATGTGTTCTCATTGTTCAACTCCCACTTATGAGTGAGAACATGTGGTGTTTGATTTTCTGTTCCTGTGTTAGTTTGCTGAGAATGATGGTTTCCAGCTTCATCTGTGTCCCTGCAAAGGACATGAACTCATTCTTTTTTATGGCTGCATAGTACTCCATGGTATATATGAGCCACATTTTCTTTATCCAGTCTATTATTGATGGACATTTGGGTTGGTTCCAAGTCTTTGCTGTTGTGAATAGTGCTGCAATAAACGTACATGTGCGTATGTTTATAGTAGAATGATTTATAATCCTTTGGGTATATACCGAGTAATAGGATTGCTGGGTCAAATGGTATTTCTAGTTCCAAATCCTTGAGGAATTGCCACACAGAATTAATTTTTGTAGATGATGTAGTTTTGGAGTCTTTTGTTGCAATAGAATAGCTGATTATCATATCATCATTTATCCTCCCTTTCCTGCCCCCTTCCCTTTTGTAATGCTACCTCTGACATATGCCAAGTCTCCGTGTTGGTAGGAGCTTTTCCTAGGATCTTCATTCTGTGCAAATTACCTCCTTGTCTTTTCTACTCAAGTTCCATGAAAAGACTGTTGGTGTTTTGATATAAAGATTGATCTGGGAGAATTAACATTTTTATGATATTGAATCCTTCCAGCTATGAATACATCACAACTTTCCATTGATTTGGAGCCTCCTGTATATTTTAAAATTATGTTTTACACTGTCTTCATAAAAGGTCTACATGTCTTTTATTGAATTTATTCCTGAGTCACTTATAAGTAAATTATACTTTTTGTTGCTACTATGAAAGGAATCATTTTTCTATGATCATTCTAAGTGTCTATTATTATTGACTATTTTTATGCTTTTGATCTTATGTTTAACAAACTTGCTGAACTCTATGGGCCTTATAGCTGAAAATTTTCTTATTTATATTTGGACAATCACATCATCTATAATTTGAAAGACTTGTCTCTTGTATGTACTTTTTTTTTTCTTTTCTTAATGCACTGGCTAGAATTTCCAGTATTGTAATAGAGCAGTCGGTGGCATCCTTTTTTGGTTTCTGTCTCTAATAGGATAATTTCTAAAGTGTCATCATGAAGTATGATGTTTATTGTAGGTTTGTCATAGCTATTCTTTAATCATGTCACTAAAGTTCTCTTCTGTAGCAGGCGCTGAAAGTTTTTATAACAAATTGATGGCTAAGCTTTACCTGGTTTTCCCCCCTTTACCTATTAAGCTGATAATTGTGATCATTCTCCTTTTATCTGTTAATGTTGAAATATATTAATACATTTTCTCATGTTAAATTATACTTATATTTCTTAACTTTTGTGTTTATAATTAATTTTAATTTTCTGGTCTTTTATGTAGAATTTTTCTTCTGAGTTTGGTCTATAATTTTTTCCCCTGAATTCCCATTATCTAGTTTGGATATAAAGGCTATACTCGACTCAGTAGGAAGGATTAGATTCTTCTACCTCTTCTTTCATATGATTAAAGTTAGTATATAATAGGTATCTCAGCTGAGCGTGGTGACTCAGGCCTGTAATCCCAGCACTTTGGGAGACAGAGGCAGGTGGATCATGAGGTCAGGAGTTTGAGACCAGACTGACCAACATGTTGAAACCCTGTCTCTACTAAAAATACAAAAATTAGCTGGGTGTGGTGGTGCACACCTGTAATCCCAGCTACTCAGGAGGCTGAGGCAGGAGAATTGCTTGAACTCAGGAGGCAGAGGCTGCAGTGAGCTGTGATCATGCCACTGCACTCTAGCCTGGGCAACAGAGTGAGACTCTGTCTCAAAAAAAAAAAAAAAAAAAAAAAAAAAAAAAAAAAAAAAGATATCTCTTCTTTGATGGTGTGAAAAATTTGTCAAACTGGACCTAGTGTCCTTTGTGAAGGTGAGAGATATTTTCGAATACAAATTTAGTTTCTTTAATAGCTGTTAGTGTTCTTTTTTTTTTTATTGAGTCAATTGCACCAACATTTTTTCTAGGCAATCCATTTGATCTAGGTTTTCAAATACATTGAAATAAACTTGTTCATTGTATTCTCTCATTAATTCTAAAATATCTGTAATTATGCCCCTTTTCTGCCCCTGATGTTTTCTTTTTTCTGAGACAGAGTCTTGGTCTGTTGGCCAGTCTTGGTCTGTTGTATTGTATGCGTACAGTGGCGAGATCTCAGCTCACTGCAATCTCCGCCTCCCAGGTTCAAGTGACTCTCCTGCCTCAGCCTCTCAAGTAGCTGGGATTACAGGTGTGTGCCACCATGCCCGGCTAATTTTTATATTTTTAGTAGAGACAAGGTTTCGCCATATTGTCCAGGCTGGTCTCAAACTCCTGACATCAAGTGATCCGCCCACCTCAGCCTCTCAAAGTGCTGGGATTACAGGCTTGAGCCACTGCACCCAGCCTCTCCCTGATGTTGTTTTATGTATTTACCATATGTTTGTTCTTAATACTGTCAAAGTGTTACATAATTTTTAGTCTTTCCTAAAGTGTTAATTTTTGGTTTATTAATTTGCTCTACTTTTTTTTTGGTTGTTGGATTTTGTGTTTCTCTGCTGTTTCCTTCTATTTTAAAAGATATTTCTGTTTTTTCCTCTAGCTTACTCATTTTTATTACATATTAATAAATGCCTTTATGACTCTAAAAATGCTTTCGTTGCATCCGGTAAATTTTGACAGCACTTTCACTGTTGCTTGACTCTAAATATTTTATTCCATCATGATCGTCTCTTTAACACAGAGAGTTTTAAATATGCTTTGTTGAGATTGCTTTACCTTTAATTAATGACTCCTAAGTTCCTTGTAACCTTTCTATTAGCTCATCTTATTAATTTGGCAGTTCAGACATTCTTTATTCGTCTAATTTATTGTATGCGTAATCTCTTATGTTTTCTGAAAGAGAAATATAAAAACATCTCTCTATGACTGAAGATTGATCAGTTTCTCTTAGTAATTCTGTCAGTTTTTTGTTATACATTTTAAGGCTATGTTAAATGCTTCCTAATTTGTCATATTTTTTCTCGTGGATTGTCGCATGCACTGGCCTCTTTAACCCTGGTGTGGCCGGGTATGGTGGTACACGCCTGTAATCCCAGCGACTCAGGAGGCTGAGGCAGGAATGTCTTTGATATCTTAAATTCTATTGTATCTTATATCAATAACATTATAATAGTTTTTGTATTAGTAATATTTGCATTGTATTTTTTTCATTTTTTTCAATATTTTTATGATTCTTTATATTGGATTTTCTCTTTTAAGCAACTTAAAATGATACCTTTTTTCTTTTAGTTCTCTTTGATAATAGCTACTTTTTAACAGGAGAGTTTATTGTTTACAGTTGTGATTATTGATATATTTGGACTTATTTTTATTACCTTATCTTTGTATTTTCTGATATTTTCCTTTACTTTCTATTCTTTCTTGCTTTCTTTTAGGTTGATAACATTTTCTGTATTTTATTGTTTCCCCCGTGCTGATTTGAAAGCTGAAAGCTGTGTTTCTTTTCTTTTATTGTATATGTTTATATATGCTTATGTTTTAATATATGTGTATGTTTAGAAGTATCATTACTTCAATAATTTGCTTTGTGAGGGCCTGTTTATGGTAAATTCTGTTTGCCTTAAATTTTACCTCACTCTTGATGGTAATTTAGCAAGGCCTGAAATTCTAGGTTGGCAGTTATTCTTTCCTCCACATTTTCTTATTGTATCATCACCATTGAGCCTCTACTTGGGATTATAAGAAGTCTGGTGTCAATTTTCCAATCATTTGTAGTTATTTAATGTTTTCTTTATAGTGTTCAATGTATTCAATGATGTATTTATCTTTGTCAGTATTCATGATGAAATTTGGATCTGATGATTCATGTATTTCTTTACTTCTAGAAATTTCTCAGCTACTACCTTTTCAAATATTTCTTGTACATTTTCTATGCTTCTATATTTCTTCTGAAGCACCTCTCAATCTGTTTTCCATGCCTCCAATCTACGTTTTCTAATTTTTCTTGGTTGTGCGTATGGGTGAATTCTTTAATAGTACCTTCCAACTTTCAAATTCTCTCTTCAGCTATGCCAGTTTATCCCATGTTTTAGTGTTTAATTTTAGTGACTCTTTTATTTCCAGAAATTTTAATTGGTTCTTTTTCAAAGCCACTGTTCTTGTTTTACTCTGGACTATCTTGTATCATAATTTGTTTTTCCCTTTTTATGATAGTTATCATTAAACATGAGCTCTTTGAACATACTAAGCATAAGTTTTAAAATCTTTGTCATACTGTTTCATCAACTTAAATTTACCTGGAGTGAATTCATGTTCTGACAGCTTATCTTGCTTTTGTCTTGCCTAGGGTTCTATCCTGTTTATTTTGGAACTTAGGTTTGCATGGTCAAGTCTGTCTGTCTCTCTCTCCCTCTCAATTCAGTATTTCCTGAATATAATTCTGTGACTGCTTCTTGTGCCTCTCTCACTCCCAGTTTACAGCCAGTTCTTATAAGTTTTGGGGTGCCTACTTTGCTGTGACATGAAGGGTCCTGAAGACTCCAAGCCAGCAGGTGGTCTAGCTCAGTTCCTCTGCATGAAGTGAGTCTGTGCCCTCTAACCTTCCCAGGCTCATAGCTTACTACAAAGCCATAGCCCAGGTTAAAAACTTGTTGTTGTTGTTGTTGTTGTTGTTGTTGTTGTTGTTGTTTCTCAACTTTCTTTCATTAAAGCTTCTGCCTTCAAGAGTGAATTTGTTCTTCCACACAGCATGAAGCACATTTAGCTTCTGTTACCAAATACAAGCTTTATTCTTGACCATCAGGATGGGTTTCTGCAACCGAAACAAAGAGACCTGTGGTTTGGGCTATGTATTCCTTCATTAAGGCTGCCATAACAAACTACCACAAACCAGGTGGCTTCAACCACAGAAATTAATATTCTCACAGTTCTGGAGGCTGGAAGTCTGCAACCAAGGCGAAGTTTGTTTATTCTGAGGACTGCAAGGGAGAATCTGTCCCGTGACTGTCTCCTAGCTTCTGGTAGCCCTGAGTTTCCTTTACTTGTAGACGACATTCTCCCTGTGTCTTCGCATTGCCTTCCCTCTATCTACCTCTCTACTTTCAAATTCCTTCTTTTTATAAGGACACAGACATATTGGGTTAAGGTCCACCCTAATGACTTCATCTTAATTTGGTCATCTGCAAAGACCCTATTTCTAAATAAGCTCACATTTATAGGTACTGGAGGTTAGGACTTCAGCATCTTTAGGGAGACACAATTCAATTCCTAATAGGCTGGCTCGTTACTTCACATTTCATTACAAGAGACATGTTTATCTTGTTCTCCCAGTGTGTCTTTTGTTTTCTTTTAAATTTTATCTATCAGGCCCATATGGAGTCCTAAATCATGAATTCACTATACCATTGTTCTCTCTTCTTCCCCCACCAAAAAAATCCTACGGGTTCAAATCAGTTCTCTTCATGTTCTGGATGAAAGAACCTTCATTTGATTTCTACCTTATTTTATGTATTTTAAGAACACTTTACCTTTGTAAACAACTGCACAGTTATTGTTATCCCATGTATTGAAAGCATACATTAAGTATCAGTCATTTTTTTAAAGAACACTTTTAAAGTCTCAGTTTTATCTTTGTAGAAGTCTTTTCCTTGTGTATCCTGTCTGTGACCTAGGCAGTAAGTTGCCTTCTCTGGAAAAGCATGTGTTACAATGCTTTTGAATTGTTGAATTGTGATCCCTCCCATACACACACACCACCTCACAAAAATATGTTGAGACTTTAACCCCAGGCTCTTATGAATGTAATCTTATTTAGAAGTAGAGTCTCTGCAGATGTAGTTAAGCCAAGGTCTTCTAGGTAAACTCAATTCAGTATAACTAGTGTCAAAGAGGAACACATCCTGTGAAGACAGAGACTCACAGGGAGACACCATGTGATGGCAGAGACAGAGATTGGAGTGATGCAACCACAGGCCAAGGAATGACAAGGATTGGTGGCCATGACCTGAAGCTAGGAGGAGGCAAGGAAGGATTCCACCCAGGGTCTCAGGGGAAGGCATGGCCCTACAAATTTTGGACACCTTGATTTTGAACTTCTAGCCTCCGGAACTGTGAGACAATTCATTTCTGTTGGTTTCAGCCACCCAGTTTGTGCTACTTTGTTATGGCAGCTCTAGCAAGCAAATACAAGGTGACGATTTAATAACTTCTATGGCATCACATCAAATAATTGATACCCACTATTCCAAATGAGTTCAGTGGCAGTACGTTTTCAGTTTCTATTAAGACTTAGGTAAGGAGTTCTGCCATTCAGTGCCCACCGTAAAAGAGATACGTTCCCTTGATCAGTTAGAAAGCTACTTCTTTCAAGCTTCAACATATGTTCTAGCATTAAGGAATCAAATGTGACAAGGCTTGTATATAAGTGTGCCTGCCACTTTCCTGGCCATTAGCAAGTGATCTATATATGTTTGATAAAACTGAGTCTGAGGCCAGTCATGGTGGCTCACACCTGTAATCCTCCCAACACTTTGGGAGGCCGAGCTGGGTGGATCACTTGAGGCCAGGAGTTCAAGACCAGCCTGTCCAACATGGTGAAACCCCATCTCTACTAAAAATACAAAAATTAGCCAGGCATGGTGGCAGGCGTCTGTGGTCCCAGCTACTTGGGAAGCTGAGGTGGGTGGATCACTTGAACCCAGGCGGTAGAGGTTACAGTGAGTCAAGATCACACCACAGCATTCCAGCCTACGTGACAGGGCAAGATTTCGCCTCGAAAAGGAAAAAAAAAAAACTGAGTCTGAGGTTAACTTCATTTAGACTCCTGATTTCATGAACTTAGGTTATGGTCTCACAATATCCCTATTTGTCCTGGAGAACACCACCATGTCCAGTACTCTCTTCCATAAACATGCCCATGCCTCCTTTTCTTACTCTCTCATTTGCTTCGTCTGCAAGCAGCTGCCCTCTGCCCCCCTTCCCTTTGATGTGAACCTGCCTGAGGGAAATCAGAACCTGCTTGCTACCCTTCTCTGGCTCCAGTTTCCTCCACTTTCCTCCTGGCTTCATTGCCCTCTGGCACTGCCATCCACTGGGTCACCAGAATCTGTCAAATGGCAAATACAATTTCTAGTCCTCATCTCACTTGACCTCACCCCAGGATTTTGTTACTGCTAAGCATTCCTTAATTTTTTTTTTTTTTTTTTTTTTTGCCAAGATCTGGCTGTATTGCCCAAGCTGGAGTGCAGTGGCGCAATCTCGGCTCACTGCAACCTCCACCTCCTGGGCTAAAGTGATCCTCCCACTTCAGCCTCCCAAGTAGCTGGGACCACAGGTGTGCACCACCACACCCAGTAAGTTTTTGAATTTTTGGTAGAGACAAGGTTTCGCCATGTTGCCCAGGCTGATCTCGGGCTCCTGAGCTCAAGCAATCCACATGCCTCGGCCTCCCAAAGTGCTGGGATTACAGGCGTGAGCCACTGTGCCTGGCCCCTTAAATGTTTTGTGAATAGCTCTATTGAGATATAATTGACAAATAAAAATTATTTATACTTAAGTGAAATGATCACCACAGACAAGCTAACTGGCATATTTATAATTTCACCATTTTCTTCCTCTCCCTTTCTTTTTCCTTCATCCTTCTCTCTCCTCCTCCTTTTATGATGAGAACACTTAAGAGCTACCTACCCTCTTAGCGAATTTCAAGTATACAATACAGTATTGTTAACTATAGTTACTCTGCTGTACATTAGATCTTCAGAATTTATTCATCTCACGTAACTGAAACGTTGTATCCTTCACCTTAATTCTCAAAACGCTCTCCTCTTGACTTCCAAGACATCAACCTGTCCTGGTTCTCCTCCTCCTATTCAGAGTGCCCTTCTCAGTCTCTCCTGGTTGATCAATTTTGCCCCAGCTCTGTGTCTTCAGTGTTGAGGTTGCTAAGGATTTTATATTTCGCTTCACTTTTTCACAGTTATTTCCTGCTGAATCCTTCAGCAGATCTCTATGGCTTTCAAGATAAAATCAAGTTCTTCAGTTTAGCCTACAAGACCATTCATAACCCCTGCCTCTCCCTTATGTGAGCTTTCTAACCTAGTGGTCACAAATGACTTGCAGTTCCCTGCTGTTTCATGCTGTCCCAAGGACATGTTCCTGCCCACATGCCTTCATCTAGGTGGTGGGTCTTCTGCCTGGTCTCGCTGAGCTTCTGTGTTCAGCTGGTCATTGATGGCCTTATGCCGGCTGTCTGCTGGGGTGACAGGGGTAACCAGACCTCATGTCTCTCATTATCAAGTAAGCTAAGTCAGGCTTGCTTTCATGATGGTCTCAGGGTTCTCCAGAACAGCAAGAGAGCAGGCTCCAATGCACAGGATTGTTCAAGTCTCTGCTGGGGTCACATTTGTTCTTGTCCCATTAGCCAGAGCAAGTCACAGAGCCAAGACCAGAGTCAATGTGTGAGGGAACTGCAAAGGCTGTGGGTAATAAGTGGAACACACTACTTAGCCTTCTAGGTTTTACCTTCTGTTTGTTAATCCATTCACTCATTCATTCCACAGTCTTTATGAATACCTAAGCAAAGCCTTAGGCGAGGCACTGAGGATATAGCGATTTTTATATATTAATAATAATATATAACCACTTTTCCCATAAGAATAATCAGAAACCAAGATACGGAAACAAAATTTTAAATATTTTCAGTGTGTATGTTTTTAAAACCATGACTGAAATATTACTGCATTTCTTTGGGAACCTATAAATTCAAGCATGAAACTGTGTGATAACAGCATTTCCCCTAAATATGCAGATGTCAAGGTGTGTTACAGGTGAGTTACAGGAGCAGTTAACATTTCAATCCTTAGGTTCCAAGTTGTTCACCTGTTCATAAGAAAAAATAGCTACTTGTAACTTCAAATTCATATATGCAAAAATTGCATAGACCAAACGTTCAAATGAAAATCCTTTTAGAGACAACTACCTAAAGCTTCCATATTAAGAGTGTTTATTTTTCTCTAGGATTAGAACAGATTGCATTGGCAGCCCGGTCTTTCATAAAGAGGGGGGTGGGGAATAGACTTGGGCCTTCATTTTCTCACAAAAGGCACAATGTGAAGCACATCTGTGAACATTGCATAATTTGTTATGTTCTACAAAGAGGTGGGTTTTTGTTGTACACATACCACAGCTATTTGGTCCCGTTTCACCAATGATCTCTATTCAGGTCCAGAAAAGAAATTGGCCTCAGAAGAGTGAAAGGAAAGTAAATTTTTCTTTAAAAATTAGATACAGATTATCACTTCAAAATGCAGGAGGGAATTTTACAAGTGCCGGTGTACTGATTAGCTTTCCAATGGACATCCAGCCCTTTATTAAACACATGCTAACTGTGGTCAACTGTGACCGATGTGGTTTATTACTCTCCAGAAGGGCTGAACTGAAATCACCCATCTAATTTAATTGAGAAATGTTGGATGAACTTGAACTGTTTCATGGACATGAATGACCAGAGAATTTATTTGATGAGACATTAAAGGTTGAATACGGTAACTATCTCTTTGATGGTTTAGTACAGTCGATTCGTTTGTTCATTAGCATGTCTTTCGTATTTTTCATTACTACCTGAGCAACCTAAATGAAAAGGCAGAAAATAAAAGTTTTGTACAGCATCATTACAAAATTACCAACCTTCCCTTTATTGGTAAATATTCGTGACCACTTTTAATGTAGTTAACACTTTTCAAAGTGACATCAGCTTTCCAGTAAAGGAAGTTCACAGTAATTAAATGGTGAAAACATTAATAAGTCCACTGGGATTTTTCATGTGATAGTCCCTAAATTATTTTCAAAATGTTGTCTTCTGACTTCATTCATTAAGACAAAAAAAAAGCCTTTAAGAAGTTGGCATGTTATTCACCAAACAAGCTCCTTTGCATTTTCTTGTAAACTGGGCAGTGTGAGCTATAATTGGCGACCTCACAATGAAACATTTGTAGTAACTTTATCAAGTGTATGGCACAGAGGTGGCATCAGATGACAGTGCTTTCTCTTCATGTGTGTCTGCTAACATTTAAGGTAGATTCTGCTTTTTTTCCAATGACTAATGCTGGGGCATAACTTGGAGAGATATACCTTTTTAAAACTAGATTAAAATATTATATATTTTAAATTATCCACAGAAAGTCAGAGCTGGAAACTCAAAGAATAAATTACAAAATCACACTTCATGTAACTAGTGACTCTTTAAATGAAATTTTTCATTGAAACTTTGTCATTAAAATAGAAAGGGCTTTGGCTGTGCCCATACAAGCATAATAAATGGTGTATGTTTGTGATACTGAATGACTTTTACCCATATGCTGCACTGCAAAGCTACATGAATGAGGCATTTACCAAATCAAGCCCACCACATTAAACAGAAAAACAATCTTTATTCATGGTAACTTATCAGTTTCAATTAATCAACCCTAACAATGGAAATTCTGATGTGTTCAAGCAACTTGAAAGCAATAGGTCATCTCCAGGGCAGCATTGTTGTGTCTTTGTGCCGAAGGTCTCAAACAAAGCAACATCTTCAATAAATATACATGCATATACATACATACATGTGCATATATATACATACAAATGAACAGTTACAGCTGAGCCCTGTGGTGCCAACAAAAATGCATATGTATTGTTTATTATTTTTATCATAGCACATGTAATTGTTTTCCCTCAAGTATTACTTTTTGAGCTCTGCAAGTTTAAACAAAAGGAAAGAAATTTCCATTGGATGACCATCCTTTCAGTTTCTGTACTGCTATGTGAATAGCATTGTGCAAACCATTCCATTGGTTTTGAAAAGGGGTAACCATTGGTTTGATTTGGTTACACGGTTTAGTAAAGAGCTCCCTCCCACTGCCTTAGGGTCTGTGAAAGGTCTGTGACCTGTTTAGAACTGCCAAGTGAAATGTCATGTCGCCCCTCCCAAATGGGAGTATCTGCATTCATTTGATCAGTATAAAAAATGATTGGGGATGGCGAGATCAGTGCTTTTGAATTGCAATTTATAGCAGTTTACAAAAATGCACATTGTTGGAAAAGAAAACATGGAAGTGTTTCTTTCTAAATTGCATTACCTGTGAAATGTCATTAGTCTTTTAAGGATATTTACATCCTTTTTTAAATTATTTAGGAGACTTACTTCAACTAAAGCAAATCAGAATTTTGTTACATTATGATTTTTTTAACTTGTATTTTGGTTTTAGTGATAGAATTTTTTAAAAAGCAATGTTTCTGAGTTATTCATATAAACATAATTTATGTTCATTTATTGATTTTCTAAGATAATCTTTGTTAATGAGTTGTATTAGTAGAAGATTCTTAATCATCCTTCCCAGATTGTTCAGGAGATTTATTTGTTGGTAAATTGCTTGTCTGCTGATTTCTAATAGACTAAAATCTCCAGTATATTTAACTCTAGCAAGTTTCCACTATTCCTTCAACATTGCACTACCAGAACTTCTTTGTAAGATGAGTACTTTTCTAAATTATGGAACCCGTTGACTCATCTACATGTATGCATAGTTTTATAAAAGGGAATTTCATTTCTTTTCATTAAATATGCAAAAGAATACACGAAGCTTATCCAGAAAGTTTAGGTAGCCTGTTCAAGTTCATAAGGACTGAATGAAGCCTCCTGGAGTTTCTGGGGTGCAGAAAACAATGCCCTTTTTGCTATTTCCAGGCATCTCACAAGCTCCGTATCTTTATGGCAGTGCGTAGTATTGGACATTACTTGAAAGAAAGCTTTGAGTAAGAAAAGTTACCTTGGGAAAAGGCCCTTGGGGCTTCCCTGGTTGATACTCGACTAGAAAAAGAAAGGCCCTTCTGCAGAAAAGACTTGACCCAGATAGGCTCTGGAGCACTCCACTTTGAACCTCCCAACCATTGAAATCCGAGGTTGTCACGTTTTTATCTTTGTTTATGTTAAGCCTTGGAATGACAGCCTGGCTCCTCTGTGTTCCCCTCTCCCATTGCCTGGCTGTAAGTGTCCACATTGACACCTACCGGTGACCGCAGGCTGCAATGCTTTGTTGCCTTCTCCACGCTCCCAGCTTTCAGTGGGATTAGCCCAGGGCCTTTGTTCCCCTTCAAAGCTGGAACATCACATCCCATGTTGTGGCTTTCCTGTCTCAGACCCCCAACGCTTTCCTCACAATTTACGCACCAGGTAAATGTTCCTCCCCACAGGGCAGAGAGCCCAAACTGTTGAGGTTGGGGGTGGGGACATCTTCCCATTCCCCAGTTTCAGAGCCCAGGGCCAATGTGGTTTTCTTTCCTTCTCACTCATAATTTTCTGTTTCACATGGAAGAAAGATTGCAAAGCAAATGGAAATTTAAATCTTGGAAAAATCAAATCCCTGTTACAATGGCTTCAGTAGAATGTTGAGTACCGGCCTTTATCAGGGGCATCTAAGACTATTCCTGCAGTCTGGGGCTGCTGGAGAGCTCCAGACTGTCTCAGAGCAAAGCTTGGCTGGCACACGCTGTCTAGAAGGCCAAGGATAATCTGCCTGCCTGCCCTACCTCCTTCACCACCTCCCTTCCAGGTTCCTGAAGAGGCTCCCAGCTAGGGCCAGGGCTGGGAGCACCCACTAAAAAGATGATGCAAAATGCTATGGGGGAAGAGTGGGGAGTGGTTTGTGTATGGTAAGTAAAACGAAGTTTATGTCTGTCCACCTTTCTTCATGTTTAGGGAAGTTGTCGGAATCCCCAAAAGAAGAGTCCTTGGAGGAAGCATCCATGCGCCAGAGCAGCCCCGCGGAGACTGTTGATTAACTGAGCAGAAGCCTGGACTGCGCAGATGGGGCCACACCATCCTGGTGTAAGGTGCCTCCCTCTCAAAGGATACTATCTCCAAGAATTTTCTAAACTAATTGTTTAATCTCTCCGGATTATGTACATTAACCAGCACTGTGCTGGAATAGACTCAATGCGCGCCTTGTGCGCGCTCCTTTCCACGCCTTTAAGGAAAGCGCTGACTGGTGCTGGGTGAGCAGGGCACACCGACCCTGCAGGGCGACCACATCCATTCAGGTGCTCCCGGGACTCAGAAGAGTCCAGGCGTCTAAGAGTGGGAAGGAACGGACTTTAATTAAAAAGTTTGACTCCCTCTCTAATTCATCCAGTCTTTCTATACCAAAAACATCAATCTAATTTGCTGTCTCCTCGCCCAATAACTAGTCCCCATGAAGGTGGGTCATAAAGACTAGAGGGAGATCGTACATTTCCTCAAGGAAGATTCATTCTTATCTTACCTTGGCACGGGGCACCTAGCCGCATCTTAAAGACTGTCAGAAATTCTTTAATAAGTAGGGAAACTCTTTGGAGTTTTGCTTCCTGGTAAGGATGCAAACCAAGATTCTGCTGGAATGCCAGACACCATTTGCCAAAAGGCGGGTTTGCTTTTCTTCCATGCGTAATATCCAACTTGGTTCTTTCTATTCCCCTAACTACAAGTAAGGCCTTGTTAAGAGCCTGTATCTGAATCGTAGGCTCTGGATTACAGAATTCTAAAGTTATTTATTAAGTCTCAAGAAATATATTTGTGGTAGTTGTCACATGAAGCTGATATACTTTAGTTCAAAAGAAAGCTGCAGAGGCGATTTATTTGTGCGTAAAAGGAGCACGATTTAATTGGAGAGAGACGTGTTATTTTCAACGCAAGTACACAGGATGGTACAGCGCTGTGGAGCATTGTTCGAGCTTCATCTACTATGCACTATATGCCGCTGTCTCCAAAGGAGTGTTGCCCTAGAAACTTGTTTTAAATCTGCTGCTATATATCAACACCTTGTTTTAGCAGTCCTTGGCTGAATTACAGTTACACAGTTTGGCGCTTCTTTCAAATTTCCTCCCATCAGTTTGGCTAAAGAAAGGAATTTTTCTCCTTTAGAAATGAATTGGCTTAATTAGTAAGTAGATTAATGGCAATTGCTGGTGAGTTGGTTTCCAGCAGAGTTTCACCAGAGAGGGTTAATCGGAGTCAGGTCTGGAATCTTTCCCAGAACTGGCTGCCAGCCATTTCCACCAACCAATCAACCCTACAAGAAACAGAGGAAATGAAATAAAATTTGTATCCTCTGTGCCATCGTCCTGGACAGAAATTCCTTGGAAGCAGCCTCCTGGTTGGGTGCAATATCAAACTGCTTCATTTCAGCACTTTAACAGAAACTTGAACCTTCAAGATTTATCTGGGTACCAAAGCAAAGTTTCAAATGGCACAATAAAGGTCTCCACAGAACCCTGGAAATATTGGAAATTTCTGAGGCTCTCAGCCAATTTCAGGTTGGGAGAAATTGCAAATCACCCAGGTCCTGCCCTATATCTGTTGTCCATCAGAAGCCCTTCAAAAGTTTTGCTGTATGTTTTGCATCCTTTTTACTTATTTTTTTCCCATAGCAATGAAAATGCATTCATAGTTTAACTTGCAGCTGCATTAGTCTTGCAAAAAAAAAAAAAAATCCCTGCTGAGAAATGCATATAATAGGAAAAACAGATCGGCTGGACAGCAGTGTAATTAATGCCAGAAAGGGCTGAGGCCGGTTTCATAGTTTGTCTTTTGAGGATATCAAGACGAGACCTGGTGAAAAATGACGCATGCTTTAGCATTTCAGAAAGCTGGCAACTGGCAGCGCTTTTCCTTTTTTCTTTGACTTTCTGCCGCGGAACAAAGAGGTCCGCAGAACTAGCTAGGTTGTAATGAGTTCTATGTCCCTAGCACATTAAGTGCATCATGGAAACATATTGTATCGAAATAGTTTGGAGGAGAATACCAGGGATGAAAGAGAATGGGTGCTTTGATCAGCTCCCTGGGGTCCTGAGCGCGCACAGACTGACTTGCAAGGAGTTATTCAGCTCCAGCTAGACACACTTACAACACCATTGAAAGAAATTTGCATATCTGTAATTTATCACATTGGTCCAGAACATTATTGCAAGGTAAATAAAAGTTAGTTGAATAAAAAAAAAACAATCATCGCAGATATAGAGAAAACTGTGAAGCCAGTCTTTCCACTAAAAAATAGAAATAAATATGTCTATAAAACATAATGACTTAGAAGCAGCTGACTTTATTTTAAAATGCCTTTAGAACAATAGGTTATGCACTGGCAAAAACAAGAGTGGCCACAATTTCTTTGCCTTTCTGCTTTAGGGGAGTGTATTCGCTGCTTCCCACTGGAATAAAGTCAAAGTTGAGATGTGTTTGGCCATAACCAGCCTGCAACATGCAGACAAAAATTAGTACACACTTTGAGTAGATATGAAAGACCACTTAAGGTCTCTAGCATTTGCAAATGCTAAGATTAAATCTCATTTATTCTTCTGTTGATTTCATTCCTAAGCCTTGTTTGCTGAATTTAGCTCAAGAGGATGAAATGTCCAGAGATCCGGTCAATAGGAAAACTTGCTTTCGAATGCCCCATGAGAACAAGTGAAAATTTAACAGGCAGGCATTGTTCTGAGTTTTGAAACAACCCAGTTAAACAGCAAACAAGAATCTTCAACTTGACCTTGAAAAAGGCTGTGTGCCTGCAGATAATCTATCAAACAACTCTAGATGACAATGATATATTTCAAAGTATTGTCAGATGAAAAGATTGATAAATTTGCTGTTGCAAAGAGAGAACTTTGGAAACAGGCACTTTAGCGCTCTGACTCCGCCTCCTCCTTCACTGTCCTCACTGCACCGTCCCCACTCCACCACCCCCAGCCGCCCTTGGGGCCAACTCGGTAGAAGGCCAGTAAATCAGCACTGTAATATTTCTTAAGGGGCACGGAAAAGCTGTGAACAGTACTTCTCATATTAAACGCAATATTTCTTTGCTTTCGTGGGGAACAAAAGTCATAGCAAGACGTCTTTATGGCTAATTCAGTCAAAGGCACATCCCTGGTTCCCCCCGAAGAAAGGTCAGTGTCGTTGTGTTTGGTCCACCGAGGGGGTGTTTTCACACTGAAAACTGAGCCAGCTGTCCCTGTCATACCCTCGCCATT
>NW_016804262.1:517907-520857 GCF_001698545.2 Rhinopithecus bieti
GAGGCATTGAATCGCAAAAAAAGTGGCACGCAAAATAAAAGGTGCCACATCACAATGATTGCAGTGTTTTAACTGTGAGTGCTACACTGCCCATCCAACAGAAACGCAGGTCTACACAGCCGAAGAAAACGGTACAATACTTCCATAACTTATAATTAAGTTGAAGTCTTCCTAACATTTGACTTTCTAATGAGTGTAATGAGATTACATGCCTGATGGAAGCATTTGTGCAAAAGCAACTTTCGTGTTTAATGAGGCCCTAATAAAGGACAAAATCGAATTATTTTCTCTGGTTCTGAAATTCTGTCTCCAGTGTGAAATCTTCTTTTAGGAGGAGGGGAGGGAGAGGGCGCGAAGGCTTAAAAGTGGTGAGAGGGTCCACGGCCAAGGGGCTCCCGGGAGCCTCGCGACCCAGAATCTCCGCGTGTCTGGCCAGGCCGCGCTGCGGGGTCGGGCTCGCGGCCTCGCTTTAATTGCTCTTGGACTAGGTCCATGGCACCCGCGGCGCGCGGGGAACCCCTCGGTGGGTCTGAAACTAGGTTAAAGCAATTAGCATGCTGCCAACATATTGTCCTGCGGCAGGGCCGTGCGTATTAGAGACTATCCGCAATTGTACCTTCGCCCACCAGGCCACTGCGGGCCGAGGAGCCACACCCCGACTGGGCCAGGCCTGCGCCGCGCGGGGCTAAGGTGCCACGCGAAGGAGCGCGTCTGCAGTCCGAGCTCGCGCTCGCGCCAGCGCCATCTGCGCGCGCGCCAGGCCTCGCCGTCCAGTGCCGCGCGCCCCGGCTCTGGCGGGCAGGGAAGGACGCCCCGAGATCCCGGGAGGCGCTCTCGGTCACAAAGGAGACAAACCCAAGCCTGGACTCCTAGGCTTTCTGGCTAAGCGACCTCGGCCGCGCCCTCGCTCTTCTGCCCTTCGCTAGGGGGCGACCCTACGCCCCCTGCCTCAGGCTCGCCTTCTCCCCAGGTTGCTGGCCGAGGAGGGTCAAGTTCTGTTGAAGGCAAAACAAACTCAGTTTTAGAAGTAAGCCTGTTGCAAAAGTGGCAGGGGTAGCGGGCGGCTTCTTCCTACCTTACCTAAAAGACCCTGGATTTTGTTGAGTGGCCTCGGAGTGGTCTCTAGGCTTTGGCACTGTAGCCTGTCCCATCTCCTTTATGAGGACTAAGCCTGAGTTCCAGGTACCTGATGCTGTTGCTGCCGAAGAAGTTGGTCACAGGGCAGCTCAAAAGTAGCCCCTTTCCCAGCCGGTGGAAGCAGAAACGCCCATTCCTTTAGCCCACTAGCCCCCTGCTCCACAGTACACCGCGCGCTCACTTTTATACACCAGGAATAGACAGGGTAGGGGTGACCTTGGGTAAATCAAATGTCGTCTCTGAGTCTTAGCTTTTCCACCTGCAAAGTGGGAACAATAAATACTCCAGGATGTATTTGTATAGGGTGTTTGGAAGGTGGGCTAAAAATATATACAAATGTTGCTATGTAGGGCAGGCGACCTAGATGAAGTGCTGTCCTAGAAAGTTGAGGTCTAATCCTCTAACCTACCCACCTTTAGGCTAAATCTGAAATGTAGTTTCTTACTAGAGAGCTATACTTTGAGTCTCTGGTTTGGTTAATTTTTACTAATTCTTTTTAAAGATTATCTATCAAATCATGTACTCAAAAACCTTTAGGAAAAGGTGTAAAGAGCATTTATTGACAACGCTTAGAAATAAACCATATCTGGCAATAAATAAGCATGACGTTTTCTGGCCAGAGTTCTCCCAACAACACAGAGTTCAGGAAAATCATAGGCTATTGCATATTTTCAGAAAATCAGGATAAATTATATAAATTATATATTTAAAAAGAAATCACCTATTTCATCAACTCAATAGGATAATAAATAGATAAATAATAAACAGTTGATTGCCATTAGAAAAATTTGATTCTTAAATTACATTTACATTATAGATATTTACATGTACAATATGCACAGAGACATAATCAGATCCTCAGCCGAGTCTGGGACTTCTCAGGACACAAACTCAAATGGTGGTTCGTTTTCTATGTTGTTGAAGGAAGATTTGCTGTTGAGTTTTCTGGGGTCCTCTGGGGTCCAGACTTTGGCTGTTCGGATAATATTTTGTTCCTTGAGTTGTTTTTCATCAGTCCATGAGAGAGAGTGTCCTGCTAGGGGAGGGAGGCCATAATCAGGGTCGCTGGGGGACGGGGACCCTGGACAGGTGAGAAGAGAAAACAGACTGTGAATATCCACCCACATTCCCATTGGTCCCATCAGGTCCTTTAGGACCCTTTCCCGGGCACCTCAACTGAGCAGGTGTCCTCCGGTTACACTAGAACCACCCTCTTCCTCCACACTTCAAGCCCCCACCATCCCCTCCCAGGAATCCGAGGAGCTGCAAGTCTGGCGGGGACGCGCGCCCTTGAGAGCCGCGGTCAACGTGGCAGAAAAAAAGAAAAAAGAAAAAAGAAACCAGAAAGGCGAGCTCGCATTCAAGGTTGCCCGTGCCCACCGACAATCCGTCGGTCCGTCATTCGGCTTGGCAGTCAGCTCCCCCAGCCCCTCCGGAGCCTTCGAGTGCCCGTCCCCGTCTACCTGAGCTGGGAAGCGGAAGCACTTACGGGTGCCCCGATGGCAGATGATGACCTTCTGGGCCTGGCTGCCCGGGCTGTCCCCACCCAGGCGCCCGCTGCCGCCCGGCCCCCCGCAGCCTCCCGCGCCACCGCCGCGCAAGGGCAGGTCGGCCTGCACGAGCTCGCTGAGGAAGTTGATGTAGCCTATGGCCAGGCGCAGCGTGTCCACCTTGGAGAGGCGCTTCTCGTAGGGCAGCGTGGGGATGTGCGAGCGCAGCCCCTCGAAGGCGTCGTTGATGGACTGCATGCGCCGCCGCTCGCGCACGTTGGCCGCCTGCCGCAGTTGCTGCAGCTCCGCCTCGGAGCGCACCC
>NW_016804262.1:521049-525321 GCF_001698545.2 Rhinopithecus bieti
AGGGCGGCGAGCCGGGCGAGTAAGGGAAGCCGCCTGGGGGCGCCCCTGCCTCGCAGCAGTAGCCGCCGCCGCCGCCGCCGTCTTCTGGCTCACCGGGGCCCCCCGAGGGCGGCGGGGCGAGCGCTAGCGGGGCGGCCGAGGGCGCGGGCTGCAGCAGCAGGCACGCCCCGTCGCGGTAGCAGTACTCGTGGAGCTGGTGGCTAAGGAACTCCACCTCGGCCTGCTCATCCGCCAGCAGCTCATCGCCGTCCTCCAGTGGGTCCCGGGAAGACTGGTCGGTGAAGAAGTCTTCCTCGTCGAAGTACGGAGAAGGAAAGGCGTCCAGGCCCCCGGGGAAGTGCTCCAGCAGCACCGCGTCCATGCTTGCCGCCGCAGTGGGCAGCGGGACTGCCGGGCTGCGCGTGTTAGTTCTTGGTAAGTTTCTGTGGCCGGCGTCGCCTGTCCGAGCCCCTCCCTCCCGGAGCCCTGGCTGGGGGCAGCTAGGCGGCCGCTGGGCTGCCCGCCCCCGGGCCTCCCTGGAGTGCCCGCGGCCGCTGCGCTCTGGCTGGCGCCCGCGTTGCGCTGGGGAGGGCTGTGAAGGACTTGCTGGAGCTGAGGGCTGGCACGCGAGGATTCTTATAACAACATCCACAGGCGCGTGCCAGGGACCCATCGCGCCAGCCAATCAGAGCGCGGGGTGCCGGCGGCGAGGGGGCCCGGAGGCGCGGCGGTGGGCGGGGTGGGGGGCGTTTTGCTCCCTTTGGGAGCTCCTGGGGTGAGGAAAAGGCGGGGTCGCGCGGCACGGGACTCCTAGCACTTCTCTCCTCCTGTTCCTCTGCCTCTGCGTACTGGATTCTGTACCTGCCCCGCGCGCGGCTCCAGGGGCACCTGCGTACCGCGGTGCCGGCCGCCTACCTGCCCGCTCTGAGCAGCGCTGGGTCTTTCTGCCCTGGGGCTGGGGTAGCCGCGCGCCGCGTCTACAAGCAGCCAGAGAAGCTCCTAGGGGTGCGCGCCGGTGGCCCAGATGGCGAGAGCGGAGGCCGCGCGGCAATCGTCGTCCTCCGCGGCAGCCTGGGCAATCCAAGGGTGCTGCCCTCAGGGGCCAGGTGGGTGCGTTCCGCCACCCCCTTATCCGAGGCGCGCGGGGCTCGGGCCTGGGTTCCACTGGGGGCTTCTGTCCCATCTCTGGACTTTTCAAGGGCTTTTGCACAGTTTGCAGAGTATATGCGGGTGGCATTGGAAGGTGATCCGGGCCCACTCCCAAGGCGTTCCAGACGCAGCACGGGGGCTGGGAGCGCACCTATGGGACGCCGCTCCGGAGCCTGGCTCCGGTGCCTGGTGCCCGTCCCCAGCGACGTCGGCTCAGTGGCAGCCACCCCTGCCCTCCTTGGCCCGGCCCGGAGAAAGGAATGGGGAGACGGGAGGGGCTGCCTCTGAGAGCAGCTCAGCAGGGCGCGTTTCTTCTAAGAGCAAATCTAGACCCTAGGGATTCTGAGCAATAAACCGGATACAAAAGGAGTCAATTGAATCGTCTGCTCCGGCGCAGTCCGGAGGGAGGGCATTGAAGTTAAAGGGCAGAGTGTGAATCGTTTTCAAAGCCCGAGTCTCTCACCTTTCTGACTGGCCACCGGGACCATCCCTGAATGATTTGTTTTTTTCTCTCTCGACCTTTCTTTTCTGAAACACACACACACACACAGGCCACAAAACGTGTGCAACTCTGCCCCAAGACATACTTAATCACAGACTGCGATGCAACGTGAATTCCTCCTTTTAAGAGCAACAAAGAAACACTTTCGAGGTCTGGGCAATTCCGGTTAAAAGCCAGGCCGCAGCTTCCACCCCAGGAGAGTTCAGAAGCGCGGCCATCCTGCGTCTTCTCCCTACAGAGGACTGAAAGGAGTCATCCTCCTGGGCCACTTCCTTTTTCAGGCGCTTGTCTCACTAGAGGCTTCTGTTGGGTATTCAGACACCTCTCAAATTCCAAGTCAATCCTCTTCAGATTAGTGATTTAAATACGATTCTTGGTTTTAGACATTGCACTGTAATTAACTGAATTGAGACCAAAGAGTTAAACCAAAAGATACATAAGGTTAGAAGGCCAGAGATTGCCTTAGCTTGAACTGCCAACGACCGCAAACAATTTTAACCCAAGGATTGACTGGTTTTCAGTAGTTTTTTCCTGTCTTAGTTTCTCAGCCTTCATAGTGAAGGAGTCTTTCACTATTTGCATATCCTTAAAGGCAAATATGGACAGGTTCCCGGTGATAGAGCCTGAGCTGTGATTCTCTGCAAGTAGATTTCTCTTTCTGACCTCAAAGGAAGGGAAAAGGGTGTGTGTGTGTGTGTGTGTGTGTGTGTGTGTGTGTATCAAGGCCAGAGATCTAGCCAGCTAGTGGTGTGCACCCTCCCTTCCTCACATAGACTAAAACTAAGTGGAAATATGCCCGTGCCCATGGGGCAATGTGAGGACATGCAAGAGTAGCAAATTACCCAGCTTCAAAGCCTTATTGGAAATACTGATAACTATCCACTGAAGAGAAGACTAGAATTGAGCCTACAAAGTCTCTTTTCAAGAGATTGAAATGCTTTCTCTGGTGGCTCTCTAGACTGGTGGCTCTTGAGAAACTATGTGTCATAGACCTGTGGGTAGGTGGAGGACTGGGAGACAGGGGAGTGAGTGTGAATATATGGGTATCTGTTTTTTCTTTTTTGGGGGGGAGTATGGAGGTTGGGGGATAAAGTCTCGCTCTGTCGCCCAAGCTGGAGTGCAGTGGCGCGATCTCGGCTCATGGCAACCTCCACCTCCCAGGTTCAAGCGATTCTCCTGCCTTAGCCTCCCGAGTAGCTGGGATTACAGGTGCCGGCCACTATGACTGGCTGATTTTGTATTTTTAGTAGAAATGGGGTTGCACCACTTTGGCGAGGCTGGTCTCGAACTCCTGACCTCAAGTGATCCACCCACCTGGGCCTCCCAAAGTGCTGGGGTTAGAGGCATGAGCCACCATGCCCGGCTATATATGGGTATCTTTTTATTCAATATGATTTTAGCAATCCACTTCCACAGAAAATCATCTGACATTTTTGATGAGTTTGAGGAAAGAGTTACAGAAATTCACCTTAAGCATCCAGTGAGCTCGTGGGACATTTACTGCTGGTAGGAAGCTTATTGTCTTATGAAGGGGGCAGAACTAGCATGCAGGCTCTGGGTGGCTCCTAGGGGTGCATAGATGAGCATGGGGTAGGAAGAACAGAAAATGTACTCACTTGTTTCAGACATAGCCCTTCCTACCCTTTCTCCTCCTCCTCCTCCTCCTCCTCCTCCTCCTCCCTCTACTGCCCTCTAAGTTTTTAGAGAATTGCTGGCTGTGCACACTGGCCTTGTTGAGAATCTAGGACAAGGCCTACAGACAGTGACACTGTGTCACACACACACATACACACAGGCTTTAAGTAAGACATGATCTTTCTTTTCTCTTATAAAAAGAAGAAAGACTTCTCCGCTAATAAAGGGAATTTTCTCTGGGTCACTGGAGGTCACGACCATGTGGATGGCTGCCCTCTGCCACTGGAAGCAACAGGTTGGATGAGAAGACTGAAACTGAGCCTTATCTTGCCAGGCTAGAGGCCCCCCTGCTCTCATTCCAGTCATGCCCTCTGCACCCCTGGATCCTCTGGGCAGTTGGGGAGCCTGGAAAGGGGCTTGGTCACAAGGCTCCAGAAGTGAGAGAGAGAGAGAGAGAGAGAGAGAGAGAGAGAGAGAGAGAGAGAGAGATGTGTGGCTTCTTCTCACCACACATTGTCCCCATGAGAGATGTCCCCTAACCTTGTAAAGAGCTCTGCCTCATTATAGAATCGTATCTCATCCCCTGTGGTGGGCAGTAGAAGGAACACTTGGTTCTTTCTAGTGCCAATCCCTGGTGAGACCTCAAGACTTTTTCAAGTCTTCAGCACGGGCTCAGTGCCACCCTGTTGCCCTGGGCCTGGCAGATTCCCAGGCTTCCTTCCGGCTGCCCATAGGTCTTGCCCCATCTCCTAGGTTCTCAGCTGCAGGAGAGCTTCTGGCCAGGGCCATTGATGTTGAGCCTTGGTCTCATCTCTCTGTCTCTGCCTCTCTTTCGTTATTGTTTTTAGAAACAGAGTGTCGCTCTGTCACCCAGGCTGGAGTGCAGTAGTTCGATCACAGCTCACTGCAGCCCTGAACTCCTGGGCTTAAGGGATCCTCCCCCCTCAGCTCCCTGAAGAGCTGGGACCTCAGATATGAGCTCTCTTATGCCTTCTCTCTCTGTCTCT
>NW_016804262.1:528855-557421 GCF_001698545.2 Rhinopithecus bieti
CCCCCCCC
The DNA here is from genome assembly GCF_001698545.2 of Rhinopithecus bieti. Classification (NCBI taxonomy): domain Eukaryota; kingdom Metazoa; phylum Chordata; class Mammalia; order Primates; family Cercopithecidae; genus Rhinopithecus; species Rhinopithecus bieti. The sequence goes on from NW_016804262.1 coordinate 528,864, forward strand.
CCCCCCCAGCTATCTCTCCCTTTCAGAAGTCTTGGGGACTTGAATATTTATTCATTTGTTTCTCATCAAACATTTCCAGAGTCTTTTCCCAGCTTCTAGGAAAAATGACTAGAGGGTTAGAGCCCAGATCCCTGGCTTTGTCCAGGATGAACTTGGGGCAAAGTCCACTCATGAAGAATGGCACCTCCTGGCTCTCCATCATCAGCTTCCCCATGGAACATTCTCATAGTGCATGATGCTGGGTGTGTACCCTCCCTTCAGGAACCTCACCCTGCAGAAACCGGGAAGCAGCTGTCTCACCCACAGTATCCCACACTCCTCCTTAGTGTCTGAAAGCAGGTACTTGTGGAAGTGGCTCACAGTCTGTTCCTAGCTTGAGAAAGGGTCCATGTTAATTCCTCATGCCCCATACTGTTCCCTCCCCCATCTCAGAAACGCAGAGGTGATGGCAGGTGGGTGGTTTCTCCTCTCCTGTGTCCCTGTCACCACTCCTTATCTGAGATATCTTTCTTCTCCCCGCTTGAGTGGCCAGGCACCCTCATTGGTCCACTCTTTATCCCTGTACTCTTAGGAAAAGATATGGAAAATATACTCACAAGGTTCATGCTGAAAGGCCTCTGAGGCCCAGAGACGTACAGAGGTTTCCCTAAGGTCACACAGCAAGTTAGTGTCAGTTTTTTTTTTTTTTAAATACAGATTTTCAAAATAGAGACAAGGTCTGCCTATGTTGTCCAGGCTGGTCTCTAACTCCTGGCCTCAAGTGATCCTCCCACCTCAGCTTCCCAAAGTGCTAGAATTACAGGCACGAGTTGACCAAGACAGTCAAGTTAATGCCAGTCTTACCCATCTCAGCCCAGTACTGGCTCCACTGACTGCTGAGAACAGATTCCTGCCCTGCTTCCCTCACACTTCAAAGGCATATTTGTACTTATGTGCGGTGTTGTCTAGGCTGGTCTTGAACTCCTGGCTTCAAGATATCCTCCCACCTCAGCCTCCCAAAGTCCTGGGATTACAGATGTGAGCCACTTTGCCCAGCCCCCCCTTTTTTCTGAAGAAGTTGTTGAATGTAGTTGCTTTAATATGATTTTCACATGCATTAGCTCATTAGCTCCTAATACAGAACTGTGAGATGAACTGGGCAGGTATTGTATTAAACTTTTATTTTTATTTCTTTTTTTGAGACAGGGTCTCACTGTGTCACCCAGGCTGGAGTGCAGTGGTGTGATCATAGCCCACTGTGGCCTCTAACTCCTGGGCTCCAGGGATCCTCCCCACTCGGCCTCCTTAGTAGCTAGGACTACAGGTGCATACCACCATGCCCAGCTTGGGCAGATTGCTTTTTATCATTCACAAGCGGAAACAGATTTAGAAGGGCTAACTGGCTTGGAGTGACATGCTGGTACTATGGAGCCACAGGTGGAAATAAGTGGGTTTCTAGCACAAGGGAATGGGGATCTCTTGTGGGAGGGTTTCCTAAGAGACGTTCTCCACTCAGTGGCTGCTCAGCCTAAAAACAATACATAAATAAAACTGGGCTGTCTCCCACTGAGAGTGAGGGCAGGAGGCGCATATCTGTGGTAAAATACAGAGAAGACCCACAGGCTGAATGCCCAGCCCCATTCCTTCTTGCCTTTGCATTTCTCCTTGTTAAACATTAACCTTTAAAGTGAGAACCACCTAAATGCTGATATAATTATCCAAATAAGCGTTTTCTGTCATGCCAGGGTTTATTTGATGAATAGCAAAGCTTCTGAGCTTTGTCCTTCGCTTTCGTTATTTGGCAAGGTGTTTGAAGTTTAGTAATGTAAACACTGCAAGTCATTATTACTGGATGTCTGTACCTCCAAAGTGAGCAGTGGAAAGAACAACAATGAATTTAATAGAAACAAAAAATTGTTTCTCTGTTTCTTGTCAAAGCTATACATGTTTTCTGTCTTCATGTCCTTTGGTAGGGCCTTAAATGAACTATGGTGCATCTGTATAATGGACTATCCAGCAGCCACAAAAAAGAAGGTTTTTTTTGTTTGTTTGTTTGTTTTAAATTTGGTGATGTGAAATATCTCCAAGATGTATTGTTAAGTGAAAGAAGCAAGAGTGACTAGTATGTTCCTTCTTGCATTTAACAAAGAAGACAGGGAATATATTTAAGCATGTTTGTGTAGGCATCAAATATCTCTAGATGGGCAGGGCGCAGTGGCTCATGCCTGTAATCCCAGCACTTTGGGAGGCCGAGGCAGGTGAACCACCTGAGGTCAGAAGTTTGAGACCAGCTTGCCAACATGGTGAAATCCTGTCTCTACTAAAAATACAAAAATTAGCCAGATATGGTGGTGCGTGCCTGTAGTCCCAGCTTTTGGTGAGGTTGAGGCATGAGAATCGCTTGAACCGGGGAGGTGGAGGTTGCAGTGAGCTGAGATGGAGCCACTGCATTCCAGCCTGTGTGACAGAGTGAGACTCTGTCTCAAAAAGAAAAAAAAAAAAATTGTAGATGGATACCCAAGAAACTGATGCAATGATTGCATCAAGAAAGGAACTGAGTGGTTAGTGGATAGAATTATTGTATACTCCTTTGAATCTTTTGATTTTTAAAATATGTGAATGTAGATGCAGGATTTTAAATTTTAAAATATTTTAATTTTAATTTTATGGATACATAATAATTATACATATTTTTGGACATGTGATATTTTGATACCAGCATACCAAGTGCAATTATCAAATCAAGGTAATTGGGGGTATTCATCACCTCAGACAATTATCACTTCTTCATATTGGGAACATTCCAGTTTTTCTCTTCTAGCTATTTTGAAGTATACAACCTACTTGAGTTTGAACTTGGCTGACTTTTATATTTAGTGGGTTCATGGTGAGGCCTCAATAATAGAGGTTAATTGACTAACCGAGTGGATAAGGTAGGCTTCACCACAGCAGCTTTTAGAAAGTACCGACTTCTGGGGGGGCATAAATTTCTTTTTTAAAAAATATTTTTTCTTTGTATATTGTATTTATTTTGAACATCCTTTTTCGAAAAAAATATTTCAATAGCTTTTGAGGTACAAGTGGTTTTTGGTTACATGAATGAATTGTATAGTGGTGAATTCTGAGATTTTAGTGCACCTGTCGCCCAAGTACTGTACATTGTACGTAATATGTAGCTTTTCATCCCTAGCCTCCCTCCCACCGCCCCACTTCTGAGTCTCCAAAGTCCATTTTATCACTCTGTATGCCTTTATGCAGGAAATTTTTAAAAAGTTAATGAACTTATTCTTTTAAGAAAAATTTTGGAGTTGATTATGTCTTTATATAAGCCCTGGAGGAGCCCTCCAGAGATCCGGATCGTAGCTTGTGCCATTTTAAAATATCAGCAAGAACTAGGTGGTAGGTGGGAACAACAAGGGCTCGCAGGGGCTGCCAAGTAACCTTGGTGACTCCCTTCCATAATGATCTAAAATGGATAGCATTGGATGAAATGCTTTTTCTTGTATGAAGTCAATGTCGAATAAAGTTTAGAGAGATTCAACAATGTAAAACACATTTAAAATTACTAAATACTCATGAAAACCACTACATTTTCTGCATTGTCTGCAATGGCACAACCTACTGGTGACTACTGTTAACATTTTGGTCTATTTTCTTCTGTGTATTTCTAGTTCTATATGTTACAGTTTTCACTGGACAGCATCTCATAATTTCTCCATCTCTTTACTGGCAGGCTTTAATGGTGGCGTGATTCTTCATCACATGGCTTTACTGTTGGGTAATTTCATGTTCACTGAGCGCCACTCACTTCATCTGAGAACTCACAATTCAGTTCATGCTTTCTGTATCTCTTTGCCTTTGTATTCTATTTGTGGTCTGACATTTTTTTTTTTTAAATAGTAGTATTCCTCTTGTTCCCTTAAAATCCTGTCTAGAGCAAAAAACTCTTCATCTTCTGGGTTAATCTGTGCTTGAAGAAACATATGCCAGACCATACCTGGTTCAAGCACAAAAGTGCCCAATGTTAGCCAAGAAACATTAGGTTTTTGGGAAAGCTGCCTGAAATCTCAAGTGTACAGTTTTCTTGCTTATGCTTTTCAAGAAATAGGCAGCTGCATGTCCCTAGCTATGCCTCTGCTCCTGCATATGCAAAAAGAAATTATCCTAATATTACCTCATTGGGTTATTGTGAGGATTAAGTGAGTTAACAGATATAAAGCACATCAACAGTGCCAGGTACATAGTAGTAGTTGCTTAATAAGTTATTTAGTAGTAGGTGCTCAATACATGATGGAATGGATATGTGTAAGTCATCGTGAGAAGTGGGAGCCTGCTTAATCACACAGGAGTCATCCCTGGTGTTGGCCACCCCATCCTACCTCCTGGATTCATAGTGGAGAGTATCAATGACTATATCAACAACTACTGAGTTTAATTCACTGTCTGCACTGGAAGATGCAGCACACTTCTATTCAGCTATTCTCACGACTTTTGGAGCAGTCAGGATTATATCTAGTTACAGCTTTTTGCTAATACTCCTGGCTTTAAAGTGGGGACCAGAAAAGTAGTTCATTGGCCAGGCATGGTGGCGTATGCCTGTAATCCCAGCACTTTCGGAGGTTGAGGTGGGAGGATCACTTAAGCCCAGGAGTTGCCTTGGCAACGTAGTGAGACCCCAACTCTACAAAAATTAAAAAAGTTAACTGGGCATAGTGGCACATGCCTGTGACCCCAGCTACTCAGGAGGCTGAAGTGGGAGGGTGGCTTGAGCCCAGGAGGTTAAAGCTGCAGTGAGCTGTGAATGCACCACTGCACTCCAGTATGGGTAACAAAGTGAGATTCTGTCTCTTAAAAACAAACAAACAAACAAAAAACAAGGCAAGATGCTCAGGATGGTGGGCGGAGGGGGGGGGGTGTTCTCACAGGCCAATCTTTTTCATTTCCCCTCTGCAGTGTCCCTCTCCAAGTCACCAGTTAGACTGATTCCAAGACTCTGAGTGCAGGAGTCCAGGAGGAGACAGCTTTCCCCCTCTAACTCCCTCACTCTCCCCAGCCCTGCAGAGAAGCCAAGGGTGTTTGTTTCACTTCTTATCTGAAGGATAAGCCAGGCTTGTTATGGGACACAGTTGCCTCACAATCTGCTCATTCCTCTGTAATCAGTGAATCGTATTTATAGCCATTTCTCTCTTTATAACAAGGGGACTCTCCATTACTGGGATTGAGTTTCCTGGCAGGACCTATCATTGGACCTCTCCTTTCCATGGGACTCTGATTTTTCTGGATCCATATTTCTTCAATGAAAGCTCCACAGTTTTATTACAACAATTTTTAAATTTTGTGACATCATTTAGATGATAACCTTTAAAAATAATGACAATGAAGTATGGGCGTCTGCTGGAACATCTAGATGAGCACCTTAGGACTTGGTCCTAACATGGGATATGGGACCTGAATCTGGGCTGCCATTCATATTTAAGATTAGGGGGTGCCAATCAGGCAACTTTAATTACTGCAGGCTAAAGAAAACACACAGAGATTGTGCTTGTGCCTAGAAAAGATGAAATAGCTGCACAACAAGCTAGACAGATAAAGCTAGCATGGTAGTTTAATTAAACTGGGGTAGAACTATCCTGTGGCACACAATGGACTGAAGAGAGGAACTGATACCATGTTAGCTTTGTAGGTGGCATATGTCACTATGACAGAGTCATATTATCTATCATATTAAATGCTGGTTAATTTGAATTTTGTTGATTTATAAACTTTTTCATTTTAAATTTTGTTTGGCTTTGTAGTTATCCAAGAGCAGTACATAGAGTTTATTCTAATGTTCTAAGTATTTGTGAATTACTAATTAAATTATTAATATGAAATTACTTAAGTACATTACTTAATTTCATATTAATATTTATTGAATGTGACACTGAGAGCCCATAAATGTTTTTGTTGCTGTTTTGTTTTCCATGAATGTATAAATTTCTTTTTGTGCATGTTAAAAAATGTACCCAGTGTATTACTACAGTCTTATTTGTGTGCAATGTAAGTAATCACTATGGAGATTTTATACAAGTACATATATATGTGTATGTCTACAGGAATATACACATATGTACACGCATGAATATATATACATATTGAAGTCAAGATTGAGAAATACTGTTCCAGATGATTACCAAATACAGACGTTTGGCTTCAAGAGGTAGATAGCAGAGAGGAAAGAGGACAGGAGAAGAAAGTAAAAAGGAAGTGAAGTAAAATAAGAGGGAGAAGATGCAAGAGGAAGAGTTGGAAAGGTAAGAAACACACATGAAAGGGCAGAGAATGGAAAAGCATGGACATTTGACCCACATCATCTGAATTCAGATCCAAATATCTGCTCAAATGTCCTTATAGTCGTTTGTTCCTGGATCAACTATTTAATCTTGCTTAGATTTAGTTTCATTGGCTAGTGAAAGGGGAAGAAATAACAATGTTTACCTTAAGGATTGTTGTGGAAAGTAAAGCAAATGATTTATGAAAAGCATCTGATACGCAGCAGGCATTCAATGAATGCCAGTTCCCATCTTGCTTCCCCTACATTCAGTGGCTAATGAATAAGTTTTTTTTTAATCAAATGTCTATAAAGTACAGAAGAAAAGAGAAAAAAAAAGGCATGCATGAGAAGTGATATTACAGGGGTTCAAAGAAGAACTGGAGGGCCCTCTTCCACTGGTATCTTTCACCTTGAGCCTTGATTATCTGTATCAACTTAAAAGTTCTTTTTTTGACTATACACCTTGCATTATTTTGGATAAGTGTTCTGCCTTCTGTAACAAATGTCTGAAGAAAAGGGTGATTAAAATATAACATTTATGTCTGTCTCATGTAATAGTTTAGCATAGGCAATCCAAAGTTTATATGATGACTATATGGGTTGGATGTCCAGCTTCCTTGCAGCTTGTTGCTCTGAAACATGCTCCTGAAACATGGCTTCCATCCCTGAGTTTAAAATGGCTGCTCCTACTCCTACCATTGCTGCATCCCAGCCAGCAAGAAAAAGGAAAGGACATACTTTCCTTCTTTCCTTTTAAGAACACATGACCTGAAGGTTGCTTACATCAAGGCTGGTCACAGTCAATTGGCCTGAGCCATCACATGGCCACATCTAGCTGCAAGGGATGCAGACAAACAGTCTTGAGGTTGGTAGGCATGTTTCTAGTTATAACTTAGAATGTTATCAAAGAAAGAGAGAAAAGTAGTGTGTGTTGGGGAGATGGAGATTAGCTGTGCCCAACGCACCTTATCATTACCAGTTTTGAGTATGACCTCTTGAGAATATATGTATATTTATATATTTTAAATTGCACACAAATAGGACTGCAGTAATACATTGGGTACATTTTTCAACATGCACAAAAATAAATTTTAAGAAGGTGAGCAAAGATGTAAGTTCTAAAATTCTTCCTGCACCTCAGTAGAACATCTTACTTGCTTTGGAAACTACTACTCTATATAATGCTGCACAGTCACTTAAGTTTGTTTTCTTTTTGTTTTGTTTTGAGACAAGGTCTCACTCTGTCACCCAGGCTGGAGTGCAGTGGCATGATCATGACTCACTGCCTCCTCCACCTCCTGGGCTCAAAGAATCTTCCCACCTTGGCCTCCCAAGTAGCTGGGACTATAGGTACATGTCACCATGTTGTTCAGACTGGTCTTGAACTCCTGGGCTCAAGTGATCCACCCACCTTGTACTCCCAAAGTTCTGGGAACACAGGCATGAACCACCACACCCGGCCACTTAGGTATTTTTTTTAAGCTGAATAATCTTGTTGTTTTTCATCATTATATATGAAGCTGTAAACACAGAAATGCTGAGAAAATGTCAAATCATGCTGTTTTAATTTATTTATTGCTTTAAGGAATATGTTTTGAGCATCAACTATGTTCAGGTGACTGTGTTATATATGTGGAAATACAGAGATGAATATGTGCAATCTCTGCCCCTTAACACATTCTTGTAGTAAAGAGAGGAGTAAGTAATTATGATCCAGTTCAGTGAGGGCTATACTGAGGTATAAGTCGGTATAAGAATGAGGGGACAGGGAGAGCTTCAAAAAAAGGAACAATGTTGGCCAGGCACGGTGGCTCATGCCTGTAATTCCAACATTTTGGGAGGTTGAGGCAGGCAGAGAGGTCAGGAGTTCGAGACCAGCCTGGCCAACATGGTGAAGCCTAATCTCTACTAAAAATACAAAAATTAGCCAGGCATGGTGGCACGTGCCTGTAATCCTAGCTACTCGGGAGGCTAAGGCAGGGGAATTGCTTGAACTCAGAAGGGAGAGGTTGCAGTTAGCTCAGATTGTGCTGTTGCACTTCAGTCTGGGCAACAGAGCAAGACTCCAACTCAGGGGAAAAAATAAAAGGAACAATGTTGAGCTAAGCCAGTCCTGAGGAAGCATGACCACAAGAGGAGGGGCAGAAATGTGCTTCTGGGAGATTGAACATATTTACAAAAGCCTAGAGCTGTGAATAGCCCATGGATATCCCCAGCAAATCCATGAGATGTTAGGGGCTCAGCCCCAAGCACAGCCTGGGTTCTGTACCTTCCAGTGTGCCTTTTTGCATCTCCTTTCTTAGTCCCGCCTCCACACCCCAGCCCCATCCCAGGCATGGAGTGGCCTCATGGTGAACACATGGATGCCCCACCAAGACTTGTGTCTTCAAAGAATGCCCAGTGCTCCAAATTATCCTTTTTGCCCTCTTTAGAAGCCAATTACTTCAGGGCCATTGGTCTCAGTTAGAGGCCATAAAGGAAAACATCTGCTCCTCTAAGGTATGAGCAACACAGAGCAACCACATCATTCCCTCCCCAGCATTTGATTAGGATTCTTGAAAGGTAATGCCATAAATCACGGGAAGGGATTTTTTGAATCTGGCATTTGGGCCTTAGTGCAGTCATTTGAAGGTATTTCGGGGGTAGACAGAGATTTCCTTGTGTCTACTGAATCTCACTTTTATTTAGCCTTTACCAGCTCTAGAAATAGATTTCCCTGTGTGCACCTCATGGTAGAATGTCTTTCTGTATCCTAACACACTCCTGATCCTGGCTTTTTTCCTTTTTCAGAAGCTTGTTATCTACTACACCTGAGTACAAACCCATTGTAGAAATCCAAGATGGTGCTAGGAATATATGCAGAGACTCCTAAAAATGTTAAGAGATGTCCCAGATGGAACCAAGGCTGAGAATGCATCATCTGTTATATAATATTTCCCTGCTCAAATTTAAAACGATGTGAGGGATTTATGTTGTCATTGGCCTTAGAGGTCTCCAGGACTTAGAGAGTACATTTCTTCTTCAGCTGGACAAGTTTGAGCAGAGAAGAAAGGAAGGTACAGATAGATCATTTTATACTTTCTGGATGCTTTACAAAAAAAAAAAAAAAAATTAACCGGGAAAGCTTCCACCATACCTAGGCTTTGGGAGCCAGTGGAGCAAACCATAGATACTCTAGTTCTTCCAGGCAGATGATAGCTTACACTTCTCTACCCTCTTCAAGGTGAAATGTGGCCATATGACATGCTCAGCGAATGAAAGATGTGTGAAAATGACATGGTACCTCCGGGAAGAAGCTTTAAGAGCCAGTGCACAGTTTATCTCTTTTGCCTCCATATTCTATACTGATTGTAGACATACATCTTGGGGCAGAACATCTGTCAGCTGGGGACCTGGAGTGACTCTGATGAACAAAGTTCCCCTGCAAACCTTCATAGAATGGGTAACCTGGACCAGAAATAAACTTGTTGTGTGAAGCTGCTGAGATTTGGGGGTTGCTACTGCAGCAAAACCTAGCCCACCTGACATACCTAGGTTGGTGCATGTAGTATTCTGCATTGCATAGAGACTCAGTACCTTTGTGGATTTGTTTACAATCTTTTGGCTTTAAGTAGTGGAAGCCAATTTGAACTAAGTTAAACTTTTAAAGGGGGATATATCATGGGATACAGAGCATCTCCTAGAATCTGATAGCAGGAATGTAGTGAGGCCTCAGGAGGCAGCAGTGCCAAGTGTTGTAGCAACTGAAGATTCTCCCCTGATATCTAATTTCTCCTTCCTTTCATAATGGCACTTCAGGATTTTAGCTGGGCACATAGTTACCCAGAATAAAAACTACATTTCCTGCTCAGCATGGCAGCTCAGTGTGGCTGTGAAACTATTTTCTAATTAATGGGTTGTGACCAGAAATGAGGCCAAGCTTTGGGATTCAATCTTTGAAGAGGAAAGACATGTCCTATGTTGTCACTTCCTCTGTTTCCACTGGTTGGAAGGCTGAGGCAACGGGAGGAGTTGGAGCAGCCACTAAGAACCATGAGTTGAAAGCTACATGTTGAGGATGAGCAAATACACAAAAGGAACTGAAGTCCTCCATATCATTTACAGCCCATACCAAGCCTGGAATACCTATCCAGCTTCATTTTGTCTTTATGAGAAATAAATAAACTTGTATCTCACATTTTAAAACTTTTTAAAATAGAGCAGCTAAACTTGTATACTCGTCAACACATCATGATCTAGAAAGATGCCTGGACATTGTCTCCATCTTTCCTGTGCTTCTGTTTCCTTCTGCACATATTCATCCTTTTCATTTTCTATGGATCAGCTTTCTCTGATTTCTAGTTATTTCATAGAAAACGTGGCTGCCTCAAAGAAACACTATGTTCATGTATGTAACACACATTTATTAACCACCTGTTCTGTGCTGGGAAATACCTCTTCTATGTACTGTTCTGTCTGTTGCTAGCATTAAACACTAGCAGAACACAGATCCTTTTTTCCGTGGGGCATACAGAGGAGTGAAAATGAGGAGTAGAGGTAGACAGTAACATGAAACAGAATGATCATCTTGAAATTTGAAGAAACAAAAAATTTTATTTAAAAAAGAATTTTGTTAAGGATGAAGTAGAGGGATGCTAAGGATGGAAATGTAGATGGGATCTAGATCAAAGAAGACCTTGTAAACTGTGTTATGGAGATGGGCATCATATAGATAGTCATTTCGAGACTGGATAAACCTTATAGGGGTATGGAAAGAAACTATCAGAACTATCATCTATATTTTATCTTTTTTAGAAAATTGTGTGTCTTATGCATTATTTGTAATATATATAACTGATTTGTATAGCAGTACATGTTTATAACTTACATATAATTAATTTGGGAATAGAAAGCTGACAAATGGTTTTACCCAGGGGGATAGCATGATCCAGTTTACCAATTACAAAGGGTGCTTGGGGCTGCAGTGTGGAGAATGGATGGGAAGCAAGGCAGGACTACAGGCAGGGAGACTGAGCAGAAGGCTGTGGCAACAGAACAGCTGGGATATTGTGAAGGACTGAACTAGGTGGTGACTGGGCAGATTGGAGAGAGATTTTGGAAAGAGAATTACTAGGACTTCTGAACTTATTGAATGCGGGACTTGGAAAAAGAGAGAAGGAAAATATGATACTAAGGATTCTGCTTTCCCATCAGGATGAATGGTAGGCCTGTTACTGCAATTTTAGGCAAACTAAGGTCTGTAAATTGGCCCTACATTGAGGGACATGGAAATTGCTGGCGAAAATGATTAAAAACAGTTTCAATGTGAGACTGGGGTGCAGAGTGATGAAGACTGAATAAAGGCAACGAACTTGATTGAGACACCTATCTGGGGGAACTTATATAAGTTGTGGCCGGGCGCGGTGGCTCAAGCCTGTAATCCCAGCACTTTGGGAGGCCGAGACGGGCGGATCACGAGGTCAGGAGATCAAGACCATCCTGGCTAACATCGTGAAACCCCGTCTCGACTAAAATACAAAAAACTAGCCGGGCGACCTGGCGGGTGCCTGTAGTCCCAGCTACTCGGGAGGCTGAGGCAGGAGAATGGCGTGAACCCGGGAGGCGGAGCTTGCAGTGAGCTGAGATCCGGCCACTGCACTCCAGCCTGGGCGACAGAGCAAGACTCCGTCTCAAAAAAAAAAAAAAAAAAAAAAAAAAAAAAGAGGTAGAGTTGTGAACGTGATAAGAGAAAGGTCGGGGTGATTTTTTGTTATTTTGAAGATGGGAAAGACTTTCACTCTGGGAGGAATCTATTTTCTCCCCTTTATTCTTCTTTCAAACAATCCTTTTCAGACACACATTCATCTTCCTTATCCTTGGCCAACTTCCTTATTCCTGGACCAGCTTCTCTATTACTTTAAGAAAATCATTTTATTTTATCTGGTCAAAAACGAATCCTAATAATTGATGACGCATATAAAAGTAATGACGGTGGTGGACTTACATTAAGGGAAAGGCAGTTTCCAGCTAATATTAGACAAGACAGACAAGCTCTAAAACTTTTTGAAGTTCCCTTTAGACACACCCCACATTTCTGTCTCTTTAATCTTTTCTTCAAGTTGGCCCTGAGTATTATTAAACGCCACTTGTTCTTTTTTAAATTGTCTTAATATCATAGCAGTATTTCTTGTGCTATTTTTCTTTTTCAGTATTTTCGCCGTGTGAAGGCTTTTCCGGGCTTGCCTAGGGAGTAAACTCCATTCACAATTTACTCCCTAAGGAAAGAAAGCATTTCAAGGTTTTGCTTTAAAAGCCAGCTTGAGGGGTGGGGGTGGGGCGGGGGGCTCACGTTCTTGGTTTGTCAGGTCTTCAGGGTTCTTGGTTTGTCAGACGGGTACAGGAGTGACCCCCTAAAGGCATAGCTGTTGGTGCAGCCCAAAGAAGCTAAGGTACCTTCCGTGGTTTCTTCTGGACAGGGAGTGACTGTGGCTTTGGGAGAGGTCAGTGAGGAGAAGGCCACACTGCTGTTTAACCAGGAACAGCTGCTAAATGAGCCTGGGCTCAGGCCCTTCTTTGCACAGGAAGACAGACAAGGAGAGGGCAGGCCTACCTGGAAAGTTCAAGTTAAATCCTGGCAGGCCTCTGGAAGCCCAAGCAGCCCAACGTGTGGGCAAAATGTTTCTTCCCCTCCACACCGCTTGCCTCCCCGGAGAGGTTCAAGCCTCCTGTGACCTCCTGCTGCCCTTAGTCTTGAAACCAAACCGGGACTGGGCAGCCAGGCCCCTGCAGCTTTTTCTGTCCCGACCCTTAGGACGTCCGTCGGCACCCCTGGCTAGCTGCTATGCACCCCATGGCTGCAGAAGAGCAAGAGCGAAACCGCGCGAGTGGCAGGAGCAGGCCAGGCCGGAGGCCCCTCCCGGACCCCCTCTCTGGCGGCCTGCCCTCCCCCTCCCGGGGCGTTTGTATAGCAGACACCTGCAGCACGGGCTCCCGACACAAGGCGCTGGTACCTGAGCCCTTGACTGGTAATGCACCATAAACGGCTCCTTTCAGGCCCTTTCAGAGTGGGAGTGCGGAGGTCACCGTGTCTACAAACCCCTCTGTGTCCGCCACGTCTCCTGGGCCCTGGGCGCACAGGCCTCCAGCCGCAGAGCACGCCTGCCCGTGGGAATCCCAACACTTGTGCTCCGCGAGGCCGGCGGGGCGGGGGCGGGGGAGTGGGACCACCCGGCCCTCCCCAAGCCCGTCCTCCTCCGCCCTCCCCGCCGCTCGTTCACAGAGCGCAGCGAGTGGAACGAATTGGGTGCGCCGTCCTCAGACGCTGGCGGAAATCAAATGATAAGGCGAGGTGGGACACCCGCTCTCCGCCCCGCGGCCGACGCCCACCCCACGGCAAAGGTATCACGCGGTGTGTCCCGCCTCCCGGTGCCGCGAGAGGCGGGATGACTCTGCCTGGGCCCCGGCGCAGCCAAAGGCCCGGCTCGGTGGGGCGCGATCCCAGATCGGCGCGCACAGCCCTCCGAGGGCCAGGTTGGATTGGGTGCGGTTGTACCTGTGGCGTGGGTGGCCCAGTGACTGCGACCCGGGCCAGTGGTGTCAGCAGATGTGCACGTCCTGGGCGGGGCTGGCTGCCGAGTGTCACTAGTAGCGGCGGCGGCGAGGCAGCCATTCGCCGCCTCCCAAGCCCGGCGGTGAGCGCAGGGCTTGGAGCGCTCGGTGCTGAGACGCGAATGCGTATAAAGAGAAAAGTGTTTCCAATGTTTCCCCAAAATGGGGAATAGGGAAGAAGGACAAGTATCATGCAAGACCGCCACGGCCACCTGTCTTTTGCCGACCATGCTGACTTCTTTTCCGGTGGCCTGGCTGTAGGCACCGAAAGGCGGGGAGAGGGCGCCGCGCCCTAGAGCCAGCCGTGCTCGGGGACCGCAGGCGGCGCTGGCCCAGGCCACCCAAGTCCAGCAGATGAGCCCTTGTCCTGCGGGGGACCGGGCCGGAGGCCAGGGGGACGGCAGTGTCGCCGGAGGGAGCGCGCAGTCAAAGGGTGGTGCTGCGGCCCCGCGCGCCCCCTCCCGGGTCCGCAGGGAACCCGGGTTACCTGGGGAGCCGGGCTTTGTCGGCCACGCTGGCTCTCCGAGGCCCCAGAACTAATTAAACGCCTCTTTTGGCCAAGGAAAGCCTTGCGCCGGACGGGGGTGGGGGCGTGTGGGGGCGGCATGTGGGCATGGGAATAATCAGCCCCATTCTTGCGCTTCTACAAAACCCGCGGCGCAGCGAGAAGTGAACAGCGGCCGCCTGAATGGCGGTTTCAAAAGGCGACACCTGCAAGCGCGGCCGGTTGTGAATTGAATTGAGTCAAATGCGGCGCCCGCTCGTACCTGAGCAGCGAGCTATTAGTGTCAGGCTCTCCCGGTCGTCCGGGCGGGGAAGCGCGCGGCCCGGCCGCCCGCGCTGAATGCGGCAAGCTGCGGCGCGGCCGCTCCATGGGAATGTCGCCACTTGTGCTGCTAGCGGTCGGGAGGGGGTGCGCTGCCCTTTCAGAGACAGACACAATTAGGCAAAATGCTCAATGAACATTATAAATGACGTGCGATCGCTCTGCAGATTGCCTGGCAAATCAAATTATATGGTCGCTCGCGGGCAATTTCCATGTGCTTTTAAAACTTGAACAGGTATTCGCCCATTTAAAAAAAAAGAGGGGGAGGGGGGAGGCGACTGAGGGATTCCGGAAAAAAAACAAGTGAAAGAGTCGGTGTTGAATATTCACATGTCCCCTTTGTTGGCGACTGACTTCACAATGGGCTTGGAGAGGGGGTGCGTTTGGACGAGACACATTTTTTACTGTCTTCCATGCCGCAGAGGAAGGCACCAGAAGTTTGCATTTATTACAACTCACAATTACAGTGGGACTCCCTTTTTTCTTTTAAGACTAAAATACTTCTCATAATGAATGACTTGAAAGCTACTGTCATTCTAATAAGATGGAAGAAACATTCTAATCAGATGGAAGCGCGCCCGGGTGCACTTGGGGAGGAGGCGGAAAGAACCCTGCGCTTCTCCCTGGCACCGAGCATTAATCCCGGAGAGAGCTGGGGAAGCTGGGGCTCCAAGCTCTGCACAGCCCAGACTCTGGGCCTCAGGCGCGGCCCTGAGGCTCCCCAGTTGTCCTTCGGTCTCCCTGCGGTCCCCCAAGTATCAGGAGGAGCAGCGGCACAGGACCAGTGAGAGAAGAAGCGCTGGGTGCAGTGCACCCAGGGCGGCTCCGGCAGTGATGCTGGCACCGGCACGAGCACCCCGGCCGCCCTTGGTCTGCCCCAGCTTGGCCCTGCGCTCTGCGGCTGCGACCCTCGGAGGAGGGGGGCAGCTGGAGGCGCCCGGATTGCGCGGACCCCCGCAGAGGCCAGGAACCGCGCCTCAGGGAGGGGCTGTCATTGAGCAAGAGCAGAGTCGATTCTGGCTTCAAAAAAAGGAAGCAAGGAAGCAGCAGCCATCCGTGGCCTCATGCCCCTGCCGACCTCTATCTCATTTTCGATTTTCTACTCTTTTTGTTTCTAGGTAATTGGGACGGAGGGAGGGGCGAAGAATTGCAGATCGTGGTGACAGTTGGTAAATATATGCATCTTAGTGAGGAAAGATAAGGAGAAGAGAAGATTGGAAATCCAGCTTTGGGGTTCGTCTTTGTCGGTGACTCACTGTGTTATCTTGGGCAAGTAGCTTAACCTCTTGGGCTCAATTTTCTCATCCATGAAATGGGAACCAATGTCTGATGTGTCTTCCTCGCGGGGTTGTTTTCATTAGGACTTTAATTGGGAATGGCAGTCTTTTGGGTAGGTTGTTTTTGTGTGCCTTGAAGTCAAAAACTATGCATAAGCCCAGGGATAAAAACCTCCGTGAGAGGACAAACCTCAGAAACTCAGAGACCTGAGCACTGGTGTTCCTCCCCTTCCAATCCTTGAGCAGGAATCGCTCCTTGTTGGGACTGGAGGAAAGGAATGCTCTTCCTAATTGCTTCCCCGTGTAAAGAGGGATTGGGTCCCTGAGGAGTGAGGAGAGCAAAACTCAACCAACATGCGGACCATCTGGTAGTGTGTGTGTGCGCGCTTGCGTGCACGTGTGTAAGGGGCTGGGTCTCCAATAGTTGGACATTTTCATTTCTCCTTATCTCACACTTTTCCTGCTGGTACCAATGACCACTTCGTGAAGAGCAATGAATGAAGCGCAACTCATGAGTTAGGAAGGTGAATTTCATTGAGAAATAACATTTTTTATTGCAGTTCTGGGCATGAGAGTCCCGGAATGGCGAAGGTTCCGGGAGCCCCGCGGAGCCAGGTGCGCTGGCCTTGGTGCTGAAGGTAAAGGCTTAGCCTGCGGAGGCAACCGCCTCAAACCATGGGCCATCTGCTCAAAGCTAAAAGCAAGGGGATCACACCTTTTTAATACCTCCCGTCCAGAGTGTGTGCTTGTTTCCGTTGGGGGGGTTTAGGGGGGAAGGGTATGTGTGTGCGCGCGCCCGCGCGTGTGTGTAATAAAAAATAACATATGAAAGCATAGTGACATTGTCTAATAAAATTTAGTTAATTGAATGGACATTTAAATACCTTTCTCTGAATCTGCTCCATAACTTACTTATTCAATTCCATGTGGGAAAATTTTTTCTAAATAATAGTCATACAATGTCTTAAGGATACCTGTTTCTTACTTTCTTTTCATCGTCTGATCTAAACATTATAGTGGAGAAGTTTCAGCCAAGAGCAAAATTTGTAAAAGACAAGAGTGGTCCATTCAGCACTTCTCCCTGATGACATTTAAGTTCTTCACTGCTTCTGGGCCCAAAATGGGGTGATTCCATCTCAGGAAAGAAATGACTGGGACAGAATAATCTTGGAAAGGTACATGTGGTTTTAATTAATGAATCTATTCTGAGATCTCTAAGGAAGCTCAGTTAGTACTGGGTCAAACCCAGTGATTAAGGCTTCATGTGTCCCATTTATGGGAAGAATTTTCCTTCGGCTAAAATATGGTCAAAAGACCAAGGACCTGTTCTGTTCATTTTTCTGTCACAATATCTTTTTTTCTTTTTTTGAGACAGGGTATCACTCTGTCACTCAGGCTGGAGTGCAGTGGCATAATCACAGCTCACTACAGGCTCGAATTCCCAGGCTCCAGCCATCCTCCCATCTCAGCCTTCCGAGGAGCTGGGACCACAGGCACTAGTCACCGAGCCCAGCTAATTTTTGGTAGAGACAGGGTTTGACCATGTTTCCCAGGCTGATTTTGAACTCCTGAGCTCAGGCAATTCACCTGCCTCAGCCTCTCTCAAAGTGCTGGGATTACAGGCATGAGCCACCACGCCTGTAATATCATATTCAACAGTTAAAAATCTATTTATGCAGTGCTCATTCAAAATAGATATTAAGTAGTATGTGCAAATATGTATCCTTTAACAGGATCAGAAAATAAGTAAATGAGAATATTTGGAGTGAAAGTAGAAAAAATAAGATGTAACTGGAATTCATTTCTGTACATTTGCTAGAGATGCTCTAAAGTTTGGCTCCAAACCTCCTCATTGTTCCCAATGCAAAGAAAAAACACAATAAATGTCATGATTCACAGGGTCTAAGATAAAAGTAAACTGGTTTCTCACAGAAGAACAATTTGCAGTACTGACATCAGACAGAAACTTCTTCCATGTGCCCCCATAAAATGATGTACCCATAAAATGAAAAGTGACCTCAACAGTGTCCCTAAAGCAAACAGATCTTAGTTGTGTGGGCTAGCTTCTATTTGTGTCACTCAGTGAAGCCCCACAGTATTCCCTTTGTTTGAGTAAGAATAAAACTGGCAAGAAAAAGACCTGGTAAACACCATGCCCACTCACATCCTTACTGGGATGTTGCAATCTTAGCATTTGGGACAAACCATCCTGAGAATCCTCATGCTACAGTTGTTGCAACTTCTGAAAGATTTGCAAAAAATAATCTCGGGACTCAGCCTGGTATTTAAGGTAAGACCAATGACAATGACAGACTTTAGAAAAGAGGAGGTGTTACTGTTAGTGCTGGAACCATCAGAGCCATCTTTGGGCCAGTGCTCCAAATTCAGTACCTATAAAAGTCATCAGCTTTAACTTCATGTTTTTAGGCCCTAGAGATTATGATATGGTGGGTCTAGTGGCATCAGGAAAAAACATTATATATATATATATAAGATATACATATATACATTATATATGTGTGTGTATGCATCTATATGTATATGCACACACATACATGTATATGTGTGTGTATATGCATACACATACATGTATATATTTATATATAATTTTGGAAAAAGCATTATTTTTTATAAGCACCCTTGATATGCAATGAGATCACTAAATTTTTTCCTTCTTCTCTTGTATAGAGCTAATCTACAGCTTCCAGCCTTTCTTGCAGCTGTGTTGGACTGTGTAGTTGAGTCCTGGCCAATGGAATGTAGGCAAAAGTGATGTACATCACTTCTAACATTAGTCCCTAAAACCACTCTTGAAATCCTCTAAGTTGGCTTTTTCTCCTCTTGTCATCTACCACCTTTGTACAGAGGATCCCAGAGAGGACTCTGAATGCCCTGAGTGATGGCAGAGACATTAGATGGAAGGAAAATTGTGCCCCTGAATGAGTGTGTAGGGAAGATCACCATTTACAATCTGCAACAGTCACAAAACTATGTAATGAGCCATAACTACATGTTTATGCTGTCAGCTACTGAAATTTGGGGACTGTTTGTTACAGCCTCTAGCTTTTCTTAATATACCAGGTGATTCTAACATGGTCCAATAACCACTTTTGGAGAAACACTACTCCAAACCAAACTGTGGAGAAGCAAATGATTCTGCCTTCTGGTGACAATTCCTTAGCGTCTAAGAAGGACTCAAATATTAATGGTTTCAGGAGTGGTAGCAATCCAAGTAAATGTAAGATTTGGGGTCAGTGCCTACATTCCACAAATGTTGCCTCCTCATAAAATTTATTCAAAAGTCATAATTTATATGGCATTATTTTATTTCCTGAATATTTTCCTCCTTTTTTTCTCTCTGCCTTGATCCTGTCACCACTGGGGAAGAAAGATGAGCTCGAAGAGAAAAGGAAGAGCCACAGGTCTGTAGAGTCTTTGTTATGTGGTAGACACTATCCAGAATACTTTTCATGCACAATCTCATTTATACTCACATACATTCCTTCAAAATAGGCATGAATATTCTCATTTTATAATGAAGACTCTAAAATCTTGTTGGAATTGCTGTGCTGGCATTAGGGACTTACTGATGAACTTAAAGCTCTGCCCCTTTAGGGAGTTTGACTGGGTGACCTAAGTACACCTAAGCTATACATCTCAGTGGGAAGGCAGATGAAGGGGCATCAACTCAATCTGAGTGGTATCACTGGGCTGGAATAGCAGTTAGGGAAGGGGTGTGCTCGCTGCTGTAGACCAGTTTGCTCAGTTCTGCAAGGGACTGTTCTAAATGGACCCATTGTAAGCCTGTTCAAACTCATTAAGCTCCTTGAATTCTGACCTGGGAGAAAGGATGTGCTTTTTACTAAGAACCTTATAAAGGTACTATTTTGGCCCCAGAAACTCCATTTCTAGGGGTCAGTTCTAAGGAAATAATTTGAAATGTGGAAAACACTGTATGCAAAAAGCTCTACTATGACACTATTTCTAAACAAAATGAGGACACAACCTAAATCCTGTTTAAGTGATGCATTATTAAATGACATACATGGTCATGAAAATAATCATGCAGAGGGCTTATAATAACTTTGAAAATGTTGAAGAGGTAATGTTAAGTGAAAAATATTAAAATGTAGATTTGAATTAAAATGGCCACCTAAAATGAAAAAAAGAACATCAAAAACTAGTGACAGAAAAAAGATGGAAAGAAATACACCAAAATGTTCATAGCATTTTGCCTTTGGGAAAAGAATTAGAGGTAATTTTCTCCCCACTTTTCTAATTTTTTTCAAATGTTCTATTATGCTCATGCTTATATTTTATAATGGAAATCAAAAAATAGAAAATTTAAAACAAGGAATTTGCTTTTAGAGAAATAGTTCAGAAGAAAAATTTTAAGCTGTAAAAAAAATTTTGAAATACAGCACACAGAAAAATGTATGAAATACACAACTCAAGGATTTATCACAAGACAAGCACCACCAAGCTCAAGAGCTAGAATACTGCCAGTGCCCAGAAATCCCTCTTATATCCCCCTCAATCACCATCCCCTTTGTCGTTTCCAAGAGTAATGACTGTCAAGCTTCTATGGTCACTGTTTCCTTGCTTTTCTTCAGAATGTTGTCTCCTAAGTCTGAATCCTTAAACATGAGGATTTTATCTACATTTTGAACTTTATGGAAATAGTATCATAGAGCATTTCTTTGTATCTGCTTTCTTTTTTTTTTTTAAACACTACAAATGGGAGGTGCCTCCATGTTGTTGCATGTGGCAAAATTCATTAATCACTGTATAGTGTTGCGTTGTATGAATGCAACATTATTTATCTATCATTTTCCCATAGATGTTTCCAGTTTGGACAATTAGGAATAAAGCTGCTGTGAACAGTCTTATACGTTTCTTAGTGCAGTTTCTTAGTGCATGCGTGTGCAGACATTTCTTTGAGGATAAACCTAGGAGTGGAAGTTCTGGGCCATAGGACATGCATATCGTTTTCTTCTTCTTTTCATAATGTTCCTTCTTATATGTATCAAAGCTCATACTGCACAATGAGCTCTGGGTTGCAAAAGAGAATTTATTTTTTGCATCTGTCTAAGGATGTGGATATCTTCAGTAGATTTAATGCTGAACTATTCCTCACTGTGGTTCTAAGAGTTTACACTTCCATTGGCAAGAAGCATGTGCTTTAACCCTTTATGGAGTGGAAGCATATGGTCCATAAAAGGAGACTCTGGGGGATTTATTTTTAGCCTTTTTCTTTCAGGGACAGACTGGAGAAAGCTTCTTTATCAGATTATGGGATCCCCAAGGCTCAC
Source organism: Rhinopithecus bieti (assembly GCF_001698545.2). Lineage (NCBI taxonomy): Eukaryota > Metazoa > Chordata > Mammalia > Primates > Cercopithecidae > Rhinopithecus > Rhinopithecus bieti. The sequence goes on from NW_016804262.1 coordinate 550,158, forward strand.
AATAGATACTGACATTGCTATATACTCCAGTTCAGAATCTAAGCTGACCTTGAAGTGAATCTCCCAATAGAGTTAAAAAAAAAAAAAAAAAAAAAAAAAAACCATCCCACTAGCCACAGCGTTGAAGGGCACTCAGAAGTAACACTTGGGTGAAAAGAGTTAGGTACTAAAGAGTAAAGTTCTGGATGTGAATGGATCACACAAATAAAATATCTTTCAATAGTTCTGAGTCTGGGAACTTCAGGAAGCCATGGAAATGGTAATGGGGCTAAACCAATAATTTTCAACATTAAACACTTAGAGAAATGAACTGTTTACTGCGAATAGGACTAGGCAGGATTTCTAAAGCTTCCTGGCCTTGTTTTGACCTGGAATTCTGTGAACTCATTGTGATAGCTCTGGCAACATCATGCTAATCACAGGCTTTGGTTGGAAGTCATGTGTATCTCTGATTAACAAAGTTAGGAAAATTAGCTTTAAATGGACACATGTATAGTCTCTTAAACCTTGGGGCCCATGGGGTTTGTGGTGTTGAAGAGACTGGGGAGCACTGAAGGTTTATCATGAGGAATGTGGGTATGCTTGGCAACCCAGAAACACACCCACACCTGTCTGTTCAATCTCTCCTTCCTGGCCATTCTTCATTTCTTAAACTTTTTAATTTTTAAATTTATTTTAGAGGTGGAGTCTTGCTGTGTTGCCCAGGTTGTTCTCAAACTTTTGGCCTCAAGTGACCCTCCCACCTCAGCCTCCCGGGTAGCTGGGATTCCAGGTTCCACCATGCCTGGCTCTCTTTGGCCATTCCCTACTCTCTAGCACAGACTCTCAGTGATGGGTCCTGTGGAGGATGACAAATTTTACCCCTGTCCACAGGCATAGGGGCTTAGCAGGATTTGACCAGCCTGTTATGCAAGGCAAAAGAAAAATCAAGGGGATGGCACGTGCCACCTCTGTAAGAAATACATCTTGAGGGACAGAATGGATGTCACCATGTGATGAAAGACCTGTATTAGTTTTCTGCAGCTTCTGTAGCAAATTACCACAAATAAAACAACACAAATGTATTATGTTACAGGTTTTTTGTTTGTTTTTTTGAGACAGTCTCACTCTGTCGCCCAGGCTATAGTCTAGTGGTACGATCTCGGCTCACTGCCACTTCCACTTTCCGTGTTCAAGTGATTCTTGTTCCTCAGTCTCTAGAGCAGGTGGGATTACAGGTGCACACCACCACACTCGGCTAGTTTTTGTGTTTGGCAGAGGTGGGGTTTTGCCATGTTGGCCAGGCTGGCCTCAAACTCCTGAACTCAAGTGATCCACTCGCCTCAGCCTTGCAAAGTGCTGGGATTACAGTCATAAGCCTTGCACCCGGGGCCTTATGTTACAGTTTTGTAGGTTAAAAGTCTGACATGAAGGCTGGGATGCAGTGGCTCTGGTCTGTAATTGCAGCACTTTGGGAGGACAAGGCAGAAGGATCCCTTAAAGCCAGGAGTTTGAGACCAGCCTGAACAACAAAGTGAGACTCTGTCTCTACAAAAATAAATACATAAATAAACAAATCATGGAAAATAAAAAATTATTAATTTTAAAAGTCCGACTTGGGTCTCAGCGGACTATAATTGAGTGTCAGCAGAGCTGCCTTTCTATCTGGAGGCTCTAGGGGAGACCCACGGAGATCTGTTTCCTTGTCTTTCAGTTTCTAGAGGCCTCTCACATTCCTTGGCTTGTGGCCTCTTCCTCCATCTTCAAAGCCCAGTAATATTGCATCCCTGGACTATCTCTCCCCCACTTACATCTTCTTCTTCCTCCCTTTTCGTTTTTTAAGAATGCAGGCCGGGCGCGGTGGCTCAAGCCTGTAATCCCAGCACTTTGGGAGGCCGAGACGGGCAGATCATGAGGTCAGAAGATCGAGACCATCCTGGCTAACGCGGTGAAACCCCGTCTCTACTAAAAGTACAAAAAACTAGCCGGGCGTGGTGGCGGGCGCCTGTAGTCCCAGCTACTCAGGAGGCTGAGGCAGGAGAATGGCGGGAACCCGGGAGGCGGAGCTTGCAGTGAGCTGAGATCCGGCCACTGCACTCCAGCCTGGGCGACAGAGCAAGACTCCGTCTCAAAAAAAAAAAAAAAAAAAAAAAAAAAGAATGCCATGATTTCTTAGTGCCCCCAGGATCGATCACCCAGGATAATCTATTTTAAAGGCAGCTAATTAGCGACCTGAATTCCATCTGCAACCTTAATCTCCCTGTGCCTTGTCACCTAGCATAGTCACATGTTCCGGAGATTTGGGTGTGGCCGTGTTTGGGGGCCGTTATTCTGCCTGGCACAGACCCTTGGTAACGGGATGGTTAATTGATGTGCTAAGAGCTGCAAAAGAAAGAGAAGACTGGGGTGGAAGTAGGGGAGGACAGGTTGAGCCTCCAGGGTATAAAAACAGCTCCCCCCACAACCCCACTTCTTCCTGGTGAGGCACAGAGCAAAAGAGGGGGACCAAGCCCTGTAAATGATGCCTCTGCACATTGCAGTCCTGGAAGCCACACCCTTGGGTTTCAGGAGAAAGCTCCATCAACTTCCAGACATTTTCAGGCAACAGCTTGACTTGTTGCTGAGACACTGATGTGCAGAGAGCAATTTCACGGTAGTGTATTTGAACCTTCTCTCCTTGAATCTTAGGAGAGACCTAGTCTGAATGTGGCCTCCAGGAGTGGAGGGACTAAAAATGCCAGAGGGAAAAATGAAAATGCTGGAAATAGCCACATCCTAGCAGCTAAACTTGTTCCTGCTCTATACAGGTATTGGGCCTGAGCACATTACATGCATTGCCTTAATCTTTGCAAAAGCAATCGCTGTCTATTACTATCCTGATTTAGAGGTGAGGAAAAGAGAGACACCCTTGACCGTCACAGTCCTGCAGTCATGGTCAAACATGGAGGGCCGGAAAGGAGAGCTGGGCGCCTCTGGCTGTTTTGTCAGCCAGTGGCTCTCTTTCTGAAGGAGGTTGCTTTTCTCTTCTTTTTGAGATGGAGTCTCACTCTGTCACCCAGGCTGGAGTGCAGTGGTGTGATCTCAGCTCATTGCAACCTCCGCCTCCCAGGTTCAAGTGATTCTTCTGCCTCAGCCTCAGCCTCTCAAGTAGCTGGGCGCCCGCCACCACGCCCAGCTAATTTTTTGTATTTTTAGTAGAGACGGGGTTTCACCATGTTGGCCAGGCTGATCTTGAACTCCTGACCTCAAGTGATCTGCCTGCCTTGGCCTCCCAAAGTGCTGGGATTACAGGCATGAGCTGCCGGGCCTGGCCAGAGGTTGCATTTCTGTTGAATTTCCTCCACTTTTGCTCAGCAACACTAAGCGCATTTGGCTGTCTGCACGCTCTCCCTGCCAGCCTGGCGAATGGAAGTGAGACGTTTTTACATTCCTAATTGAGCAGATTAAAAATGCCAGTTCCCAGGGGCTGATGGCAGAATTGCCCCTAATGCCACCTGGCCCCTTTGAGGCCCCAGTGATGCTGAAATGGGGGTGGGGGATCAGGGATGGCCAGGGGATTTAGCCCTCCTTTGTCCCCAAACTCTCTTGTTTGGGTGGGGCTGCATCTGTTGTGGGGGATGGCTGTCCTGTAATGAGGCCTGTGGCTTGGCTGTTTCTGCTCTCTGGCCTTGTTGGCACGGGACCAGCCTTTCTTGGATGGGTGGGAGCCTCATGCCCTCTTTATGAAGGAGGCTTCTCCAAATTCTTGAGATGGGCTCTCCAGACCTTTGTTCTGAGTCTTTATTTACAACTGGTTCTCACTGATCTCTCCTGGAATCCTCCACAACTAAGCTAAGGTGACTAACTGCTACCCACAGCAGTAGTTCAGTTTCTACCATTTCCCATTTCAAATTATTTCATGTGTGTTGCCTCCCAACTAAGTTTCTTTCCCTTTCCTTTCTTTCTTCCTTCCTTCCTTCCTTCCTTCCTTCCTTCCTTCCTTCCTTCCTTCCTTCCTCTCTCTTTCTTTCATTTTTCCTTTTTTTGGGGGAATAGGGTCTCCCTCTCACCCATGCTGAAGTGCAGTGGTGTGATCATAGCTCACTGTAGTGTAGTCTCAAACTCCTGAGCTCAAGTGATCCTCCCACTTTAGCTTTCCAAGTAGCTGGGACCACAGGTGCATGTGCCACCATGCCCTGCTATATTTTTTTAATTTAATTTTTTGTAGAGACAGAGTTTCCCTGTGTTGCCTAGGCTGGTCTCAAACTCGACTTGTCAACTAAGTTTCTTAATCCTTTAATATCTCTTCCTTCTAATATTCTTATCCTCTAATATCTCTTCCTTCAGTCACCTCAGTGCTACAGTCTACCAGGGACATAAATAATTGCTGGAAGCAGGGGGTGGAGTTGGCTGAATTATAGCAAAATTAAGCTGTTTACATTGATTTCTAGTATATGTAGATCTCTGGTAGAAATAAAGCACCAGAAACTTCCGAGCAATACATATGAATCATAAACATGCTTTATCAAAAATGCTTTTCCATTTCTAGATTTTATCCTTTAAAACAAAAAATCATGTCAAAATTTTGTTTAGCTGCTGTGTCAGTAGATGTTTTATATCTTGAGAATTTGGTATGTTTTCTTCTTTCTGAAAAAGAACTATTTAAATAATCTCATTGTCTTTCTGTCAAGTAGCTCAAACATAATATCTAAACCTAGTCTGAGCAGTAATTATAAGTCACATTTTCCATTCAGTCCTCCTCAAGTTATTTTTGTTAAGGGATGGAGTGCAAATGACAAAAAGTAAAACTGACATTTTAGGAGGTGTTGAAAGCCAGAGATAAGGAAGCATGATTGAGAGGTGTTTAGCGATACCGTATCTGCTACAATTTTGATTTGCTTCTCTTGAGGCTTAATTCCTGGCCCCTGCGGCCTCATTTTCTTTTTTGCTGGTGTGTCCTCGGGAACCCTGGCCATTTGGCACGAAGACATATCTACCCCACCCCACGCCTCTAACCCCAAAAGCCCCAACCTAAAGAAATTTCTCATTCTGATCTCTGCTGTCCCTGATGGGCACACTCCAGGAACTGAAGTCACAGCTAGGGGGCAGGGCAAGGTGGCTCACACCTGTAATCCCAGCACTTCAGGAGGCCAAGGTAGGTGGATCACCTGAGGTCAGGAGTTTGAGACCAGCCTGGCCAACATGGTGAAACCCCGTTTCTTCTAAAAATACAAGTATTAGCCAGGCATGGTGATACACGCCTGTAATCCCAGCTACTTGGGAATCTGAGGCATGAGAATCCCTTGAACCTGGGAGGTAGAGGTTGCAGTGAACCAAGATCGTGCTATTGCACTCCAGCCTGGGTGACAGAGTGAGGCTCTGTCTCAGTCACAGCCAGGCCTGAGAACAGAAGTCCTGAGTCAGAAAACCTGAGGCCAATTAGACTCTTCTGACACTGAACCCTTGGCAGTCACTGCGTTAAGATGTCAATTTTTCATGTTTATTTTTCCTAATAGTGAGTTTGAAGCTTTGTTGACTCTATAAAGCTCCTGACAGCCCCTGGAAGTTAAACTGCAAGAGAAAATCTTCAATTCAGCGACTTTAACTCTTTCAGCAGCTCGCCCTGAGCTTATGACATGCCAAAATCCTTCTGCAGTTCTCTGGGGTCTGCTCAGCCATGTCTCTCCCTTCCTGTTCTTGTGAAATGGAGTTTCACTGACACCGCTGGCTCTTCCCTGGAGCTATGATACATTTCATCGGGTTGATTTGAGCCTATTGTTCTAGCTGATGATGACTTTTTAACAGCTATATTGAGGTATAATTAGCACATCATACAATTCACCTAGTTGAAGTGTACAATTTAATAACTTTGTATATTTAGTAGATTCACAATATACTGTATCCATCACCACAATCATGTTTAGAACATAACCACATTTAGAACATTTTTATTACCCTCAAAAGAAACCCCATACCCTTGGCTGTCACCCCCAGTCTCCTCATCCCTCCAGCTCCTGAGAATCACTAGAATCTACTTTCTAGCTCTGTAGATTTGCCTCCTCTGGCCGTTTTATATAATGGGAATCATGCAGTGTGTGGTCCTATGTGACTGACTTCTTTCACTTAGCTTAATGTTTTCTAGGTTCATCCACATTGTAGATGTATCAGTACTTTATTCCTCCTTTTTTGACAAATAATAATCCAGTCAGCAACACCTCATTTCCCAGCAGTTAAATGTGGCTACGTGACTAAGTTCTCCCCAAATATGAGGCGTTAAGACAGTGAGTGTGCCTTCCCCATGTCTCTTTTGCCTTCTTGCTGGGTGCAGCCTAGACACAGTATGGCCCAGCCCCAGTCACACAGAAGAAAGGCCCTCAGGGATGGCAGGACCCCAGGATGGAAGATCTTGAGTCCCTGGATGACCACATGGAGCAGAGCTGCTCACTGGCACAGAATACTCACCCCAGACTATTACATGAGTGAAAAACACATGCTTTTTGGTCTTTAAGCCATTGTATTTGGAAGGGGTGTTCTCTTGTTCCAGTAGCTCAGCTTTTTGCCCTACCTAACACACTGAAGTAAGTAACATGTTACTCTAGTCAATATTTTATTGGTTGTGAATTAATCAGTACACTTTGAGTATAGTCATTAAGCAGGTTGTGACCTGCATAACCATCCTGTCTCCATTCTCTGGTGTGGCTCTTTATGGTCTTATGGTTGTGTGCATAGGCTCTGGCCTCAGCCTCCTGGGGTTCAAATTGCAGTCTCAGCTTCTACTACTTGTGTCCCTGGGCAAGTTACTTAATCCTCCTCATCCATCACCTTAGTTTTGCCAGTTTAAAAATGTAGACACTTGTAGTGCCTATCCCCTGTTTCACAGGGCATTTCTGAGGATGAAATGAGTGAACACACCTAGTGCTTAGACCGAGACTGGCACCATGTAAATACCTGCTGGCTCTTAGTTCTTATTTATTATTTTACACCTTGTTCATAAAGATATCATTTATGCATAACATTGAATGACTCTTAGTATGTGCTTTGCATCCTGCTGGGTTCTGGGGCTAGGGAGAGTATTAAGACAAACTTCTTTCCTCAAGGAACTGACAGTCTAATAGGAAAGTCAGATTAAAAATAACTATGGAATTGAATTGGAGCTATAATGTATTACAAAGTGTGTGCCACGTGAGAGGAAAGATGCACTAGCCCCCTCAGGTTGTGGGTAGAAAGGTAAGAAAAGAAAGAGGCTGGATTTTTTTCTTTTCTTTTCTTTTCTTTTTTTTTTTTTTTTTTTTTTTTTGAGACAGGG
>NW_016804262.1:557835-560557 GCF_001698545.2 Rhinopithecus bieti
TTTTTTGAGACAGGGTCTCACTCTGTCACCCAGGCTGTAGTGCAGTGGCACGATCTCAGCTCACTGCAACCTCCACCTCCCAGGTTCAAGCGATTCTCCCACCTCAACCTCCTGAGTAACTGGGATTACAGGCATGCACCACCATGCCCAGCTACTTTTTGTATTTCCAGTAGAGACAGGGTTTCACTACGTTTGTCAGGCTGGTCTCGAACTCCTGGCTTCAAGTGATCTACCCTCCTCGGCCTCCCAAAGTGCTGGGATTACAGGCCTGAGCCACAGCGCCCAGCCAAGGATGGACATTTTAAGAACATGGCTGAAATTCAGACACACCATTTCTCCAGCAGATCCTGGCCTTCAGAATGCCAATCATGACAAATGCCAGTGGGCAAATGCTGTTGATCTGAACAGATGGTCTCATAGGTCTGAAGCAGCACAGAACCAGAGCTAACCCCCATTACAGCATAAGAAGAAACAGTCACTGTCAAGGCTCCTTTGAAAGCAGGTGCTTGAAATGTTAGTTGAGAATAGGAGAAAAGTGATCTGCTCAGTTGGGTAAGTTGTTTAGAATCCTAATTGGTTCTCGAATTCTCTCCTATCCCCTGGCAGGTCACTGTACTTGACCGGATTTTTTTCCTCACTGTGTGTCTGCCGTTTCACTTTTTTTCCTAAGCCAAGATCTCTTTAATTATCTATTCCCTATTAACTGGGCAACTTTCACACTGTTAAAATACCTCGCCACAGCAGTATTATTTGTTTGTTCATAGTCTGTGGCCTAAGAAAATACGGAATGTGCATTTCTAGTGCTAGGATTACTTGTAATTTTTTAAGTGTCTCGGGTGGTGGGAGGGGAGAGAAGAGTGTTCAATGGGTTTGATAAAGCAGCTTCCCAAAGAGGAAAAGCAAAGCAACAGAGAATGAATAAAGCAGTCATTTGGCTCCCTCTGGTGGGTTCTTGCAGAATTACTCATTCCCCCGTGATAAACAATCCTGTCGCACATCAACTCACTTATTTGGAAAACAGAAAAATGCAACGAAACAGTCTGTTAACACAAATCCTTGGGTAAATTCCAAGGATGAAGGAATTGACTGAGGACTTTAGGTTAATTTAGGCAGAGCTAAAGCAAAATTCAAGAGATAAAATTGATTCAGTTCCACTCTATGCAAAATAGATAATGGCATTTTAGCAATGTTTGTATATTAATTTTGGTAGCTACCATTATTTCTTCCATAGTGCCTTAGTCTACAACACAAAGTCCATTCAATACATGTCAGGGTCTTGCCTTCCCCCACCACCAATTGCTCAAAAGACTTGTAAAGGTGAAGGTCGCCCTCTAATGGTTTGGATGAATCCCACATGTGACATTTTTTGTCTTAGTTTGGACACCTCAAACAGAATCTACCCTTTAGAATTCAAGAACCCTCCTCCCACCACTAATATTAGTTGCACATTTCTAATTGATTTATAAAGGTTATTTAATAATTTTAAAACCACATTAAGTTAATGCGTACTTTGCATTCTAACGCTGTGTGTGTGTGTGTGCATATGTGTGCAATTTCTAAACTACAGCTGGTCAGTGGGCTATGGATCACTGAGATTTACCTGCTCTTGCTGTGGGAGGCGACAGGGGCTTTGCAGCTTAGCCCTGTCCTGACACAAGGATACTGTGGCTCTCAGGTGTCTAGGGAGCTTATTTCCACCTGTGGGACCCTCTTCAGCCCAGGACTCTGCCCTCCCCGGTTGACCAGAGGACATTTCCTGCCTGCCTTTTGACGACGCTGCGTAATTAATTACACAGGACCATCCTGTGCCTAGAGCTCACCACTCATGATGATGACAGAGTCATGGGGCCGTCAGGCAGGGGCATTTGTTTTTGGATGCACTTGGTTGCCCACAGTCCTTGGCTTTAGTGTGCTTAGTGCGGCCGTGCAGTGAGAGCACTCAGAGGCTGAGTTCCGTTGACTGCAGCAAGATGGACCATTCACATCAGCTCAAAGTCATCTCATGGGTGACCTTGCAAACCCAACTACCTGAGAGTTGGTCGCTCAGGTTTAATGTAGTTCTTCCATTTTAAAAAATGTTTTAAAAGTACCTATCATGCACAAGGCCTTGTGCTGGACACTGCAGGAAGTTAAGATCAGTAAAAAGTCCCTACCGGTAAGGAGTTTCCTTTCTAGTCTGGTAGAGAAGACAGGCTGTGCATTAAAGGCAAAATCCTTTGATCCCCACAAGAGAAGTGCGCAGACCTGCACAGCACTGCTGTTCTGTTGTATTGTAATTGCCCACAGGCCTGTGATTCCTAAATGAAAGATATTTTAATAGCTAGTTAGTTTCTTTCCCTTTCTTTCTCTCCCTTCATCCCTCCCTGCTTGCTTTCTATTTTTCTTCCTCCCTCCTTTCCTCCTTTCCTCTCCTTCTCCCTTTTCCCTTCCTTCCTTCCTCCCTCCCTTCCTCGCTCCCTCTCTTCCTTCCTTTATTCCTTCCTTCCTCCCTCCTGCTCCTTCTCCCCTTTCTTCCCTCCCTCTCTTTCCTTCTCCTTTCCTTTCCTTTTCTTTTCTCTTCCTTCTTCTTCCTTCCTTTCTCTCTCTCTCTTTCTTTCTTTCTTTCCCTTCCTTCTTTCCTTCCTTCCTTCCTTCCTTCCTTCCTTCCTTCCTTTCTTTCTTTCTTTCTTTCTTTCTTTCTTTCTTTCTTTCTTTCTTTCTTTCTTTCCTTTTTCTTTCTTTC
>NW_016804262.1:562762-579254 GCF_001698545.2 Rhinopithecus bieti
TCCTTCCTTCCTTCCTTCCTTCCTTCCTTCCTTCCTTCTTTCTTTCTTTCTTTCTTTCTTTCTTTCTTTCTTTCTTTTTTCTTTCTTTCTTTCTCTTTCTTTCTCCTTTCTTTCCTCCCTTCTCCCTCACTCCCTTTCCTCCTCCTTTCCTTCCCTTCATCTCCTCTCTCTTTCTTTCTTTGCAACAGGCGCATTGCCTGGCATGCTGTAAGCCTATAGTGACCAGAACAAATACATAGGAGGAAAGTGGGGTTGGCTCTGGAGAAGAGCCGGCTCACATGTGCAGTGTGGGTGGAGGAAGTGGTGACGGTGGGCATCATCATCAGCACTGCACACCCATGTGATTGGGAATGCACCTAATTAGGTCACAAAATCCTCTCCAGATTTCTCTCCTTCCTACCCTCTGCGACTTTCCTGTTCCATGCAATCTAGCCCAGCGGATGGATCGTTCTCATCTTGCTTTTTGTGTGTGTGTGTGATGCTGCTATGACCTTTCTTGTTGTGTCTTGGTGCACATAGAGACAAATATTTGTGAGATATTTATCCAGAAGTAGGATCTGGGTACATTCAGCATTGGTGGTTGGTACTTGTTCTGGTGGTCTATTGCTACCTAACAAATCACCCCAACATTTTGTGGTTTAAAACCACCACCATTTTGTTATGTCTATTCTGTGGGCTACAAATTCAGGCAGGCTCAGCTGGGCAGTTCTTCTCTCCACTTGGCTCAGACTAAGATCATTTAAGTATTTGGCTATCACGTGATCTGGAGGGTCCAAGATGGCTTCACCCACATATCTGGTGCCTCAGTGGGGACGACTGCGAGGCTGGGCTCAGCTGGGACTGCTGAGATTGTCCTCCATGAGGCTCTTCAGCGTGGTCATCTCAAGGTGATGGGGCATCTTACAGCATAGCTGGCTCCCCCTGGAGCAAGTGTTCAAGGAGACGGAGGTGGAAGCCATAAGGCTGCTGCTGACTGAGCCTCAGAAGGCATGCAGCATCGCCTCCGCCACATTCTGCTGATCACACAAGTCACCTAGGCCAGCTCAGATTCACAGGAATGAGAATTAGACTCTGTCTAATTCCAAATAGGATAAGGAACGAAGGATTTGTGGCGATTCTAATACTTCTCCAAAGTGGTCATGCCAATTTCCACACACGCCTGTAATTTATGGGACTGCAAGGGAGAGATTTTGTGTGTGTGTGTGTGTGAGACAGGGTCTCTGTCACCCAGGCTGGAGTGCAGTGATGTGATTATAGCTCACTGCAGCCTGAACCTCCTGAGCTCAAGCAGTCCTCCCATCTCTCAGCCTCCCAGGTAGCTGGGACTACAGGTGCACACCACCACACCCGGCAAATGTTGTGTATTTTTTGTAGAGATGGGGTTTCAACACATTGCCCAGGCTGGTCTCGAATTCAAGGGCTCAAGCAATCCACCTGCCTTGGCCTTCCAAAGTGCTGCAATTGCAGGCATGAATCACCGCACCTGGGTAGGGTGAGATTTGTAATAGGAACTTTTGTTGTAATGAACAAAGCCATTTGCACGCCACTGGAACCCCTGATCTCTTTCCTTCCATCAGCTACAGAACAGACCTACTTTCACTGCTTCTCGAGAATCCGCCTCAATCTCAACAGGGTGAAACTTGAGGCGATTGAGTTACTTGGCTTAACTTCCTACCTCCTTGCCAAGACATTCATCAGTTCCACGTCCTCACCTTGCTGCTTCCCTCCCAGCTCAGGAGAATAAACGTCTGCTCCTCTCCAAGGCCAGTCCCTGACCCCGGCTTCAGCCTCCCCAAGCCTGACTCTGCCCCACCCACCCCATCTTTCCTCAACCTTCAGTCTTTCCCCCTCTGCTGCTGCTTTTGTCTCCAATGCAGCCCTTAATGGGACTGTTTTAAAAAATTATCAAAAACTTAGACACATTCAGCTGTTTGCCCTTTTAATGTATTTTTAGCGATCAACTCTGAACTGTGAAGTTGATCTCCAATCCAACAGAGAGGGGGGGGCCCTAAGAGGAAAGAAAGGGGTGAGGGAGATATTTTAAGTAAAAAAAAATTATATATATATAATGTCTATTATAGTATATATATTAGATATCATATATGTTATATATAGTATTTAACTGTGTGTGTATATGTGTGTGTGTGTGTGTATATGGTTTTCTTTTTTTTTTTTTACAACCTATTTTGTTTTTTTGTCTTTTTTTTTGAGTTTAAGACTGAGTCTTGCTCTGTCACCCAAGCCAGAGTGCAGTGGTGCAATCTTGGCTCACTGCAATCTCTGCCTCCTGGGTTCAATAAATTCTTATGCCTCAGCCTCCCAAGAAGCTGGGATTACAGGCATGTGCCACCACACCTGGCTAATTTTTGTATTTTTAGTAAAGACAGGGTTTTGCCATGTTGCCCAGTCTTGTCTTGTACTCCTGGCTTCAAGCAATCCACCCACCTCAGCCTCCCAAAGAGCTGGGATTACAGGCATGAGCCACTGCACCCAACCTACAACCTATTTTCTTCCAAAAGGTCTTAAAAAAGAGAAACTTTTTTAAAAAATTTATCTAAATATGAGTCCTAGTACTTTTTATTATTGTAACCATACAGAAAAGGGCTGTCGGTGATGAACAAGTCTAGTGGTTTACAGGTTTTTAGAACACGTTCCTAGATATTCTAACATTAGCGAGATAGGATCGAGAAGAATCTCCAGAAATCTTGTTGGCCATATTCCTACTTTTGGATAATCTTCTGGAAACTCAGATGATTTATCCTCAAAGGAAAACTGTATTTATTGCTTCTGGGGAAATGTCCTTATTGTCCATCTCAGTGACAAAAAATCCGGGAGTCATTCCAAAATGGAACAGAAGAAGCAAACGAAATGGGAGAGAGTCTCATGGAAAACAAAGCCCTCCAGCTCCAGTTCTCGCCCATCCAGGCTGCTGGCAGTGTCCAGCTACAGGAAACCCCTTAATGTCTGCACTTACTGTTGGGCTGGGCCAAGGCTGAGCAGGCACTAAGGTTAGGTGTGCCCCAGCTGGCTCTAGGCAGAATGACAAATCGGGTGAACAGCAACAAGATGCGTGGGTCAAAAAGCGTCACGTGCTGCCAGGCAACTTGCACCTCCTAACCGTACCCACCCTCCATCACCCCTTGAGGACTCTCTGACAGACAATTAGAGCTTTTGATGTATTGGTGACCACAGTCAAGGATCAGGTCCCTAAAGGAAAATGATGACAGGCTCTCCTGGTGGACAAGCTTCTGTTTCTCAGCAGTGAGCAGAGCACACGGAGCTTTGCACCTCAAGGCTCTGACATCTGCAAAGTCCCCGAACCTTAGGGTAAACACCTACCTTATCATGGCCTGGAGCAAATTTGCACGCAGCACAGTGACTGGTGCCTATCACTTGCTGCAAGACTGTCCGCCGGAAGAACTGCTGTGGGACTCTGTGGAGTGAAAGCATGCCGAAGGAATGTAAGCCATTCCTGTTTACGAATCCTTGCTTTCCATATCACGTTGTGGCTCAAAGCACCAGAGAAGGTACACTAGTGGCTGCCCTCATTTGGTTGCCCCTCCTTGAGCTGACAGCAACTAGCTGTGGGACCTCAGCCAATCCTTAACTCCTCTGAGCTTCATTTTCTCTGTCTGAGAAAATTGGAATGGACCCGAAAGATCCTGCTTGACGTCCAAATTCTATTTTATTTCAACTTGAATAGGATGCATAGAATGAGTCCTAGATATTATTATGTGCTAGGTGCTGTGCAAAAGTCATCCACTGTATTCTAGACTCTTTCCAATAACCCTCTGGGGTGGGTTTGAGGTGCTACTGTCATCCCTGACTTTACATACAAGGAAACTGAGCCACAGAGAAGTTAAAGCCTTTTCCTAATGTTACACAGCCCATAAGTAGTAGAACCAGAATTCAGATAGCAGCTGCCTGCAGAGGCTTAACTTTCAGCCACGCTGCTATATACCATGAGACCCAGGAGGGTCGATGTCATTCTTGTTTTTCCCCCGAGGGACCTGTCTAGGGCTACACAGCTGACAAGTGGTGTGGCCCCAGACAAAAAAAGCCGATTTCTGTCTGAATGTAAAGTCAATCCTCTTTACCACTGTAGTATCACTGATGTCAGACTCCCAGAAGCATAAATGGAAATGTTCAATGGCAAGACATTTGTTAAACAGCAGCACAGCCGTACAAAAGAATGTGCCTTCAGATTATAGGGACGGAATCTGATTATAGTGGCTCACGCCTCTAATCCCAGCACTTTGGGAGGCCAAGATGAGTGGATCACCTGAGGTCAAGAGTTTGAGACCAGCCTGGCCAACGTGGTGAAATACCATCTCTACTAAAAATACAAAAATTAGTCTGGTGTGGTGGCACGCATCTATAGTCCCAGCCACTTGGGAGGCTGAGGCAGGAGAATCGCTTGAACCTGGGAGGTGGAGGTTGCAGTGAACTGAGATCATGCCACTGTACTCCAGCCTGGGCAACAGAGTGAGACTCTGTCTTAAAAAAAAATTATAGGGAAGAATATTTATTTGTGTGGGAAGACATCCAAAACACACTGTGGAAAGAAGTTACAAAACAGTGTGGCTTAAACCCATATGCAACCATGGAAAAGGTAATGAAAAAGAAGTGAAATACAATTTCTCACCTATTTGGTTGATAAACGTGAGCAGTCCAACAATACCAAGGGATGATGAAGATATGTGAAAGTGGGAACCTTTTCTTTTTCTTTCTTTTCTTTCTTTCTTTTTTTTTTTTTTGAGATGGAGTCTCACTCTATCACCAGGCTGGAGTGCAGTGGCACAATCTCAGCTCACTGCAACCTCTGCCTCCCAAGTTGAAGCAATTCTTCTGCCTCAGCCTCCCGAGTAGCTGAGATTACAGGCACATGCCACCATGCCCTGCTAATTTTTGTGTTTTTAGTAGAGACAGGGTTTCACCATATCGGCCAGGTTGGTCTCGATCTTTTGACCTTGTGATCCACCTGCCTTGGCCTCCCAAAGTGCTGGGATTACAGGCGTGAGCCACTGGACCCGGCCGGAAATGGGAACTTTTAGATGCTGCTGGAGTGAGTGTATATGGGCAAAAACCACTTCAGAAGTCAACTTGTCAATCTTGAAATGTGTATACCCTTCCACCCAACAATTCCAGTTCTAAATACATATCTTGAAAAGCCCTCAAGTGCATAAGGAAACTGGTAGAGGAGTTTCTTTGCAGCATTGCTTATAATAGTAAAATATTGGAAACTATCAACATTTTAACAATAGAAGAAGAAATCAAATTGTATATATTGGCACAACAGAATGCCACACAGCTGTTTAAACCAGTCAGTCCGTGCTACATATATCAACATGAAGAGATCACAGACATGTAGAGTAGAATTAAAATCAGTGGGCCCAGCGTGGTGGCTCATGCCTGTAATCCCAGCACTTTGGGAGACCAAAGTGGGTGGATCACCTAAGGTCAGGAGTTTGAGACCAGCCTGACCAATATGGTGAAATCCATCTCTACTCAAAATACAAAAATTAGCCAGGCGTGGTTGTGTTCGACTGTAATCCCAGCTACTGGGGAGGCAGAGGCAGGAAAATCACTTGAATCTGGGAGGCGGAGGTTGCAGTGAGCAGAAATCACACTACGGCACTCTAGCCTGGGCAACAGAGTGAGACTTTGTCTCAAAAAAACAAACAAAAAACCAAGAAGTAAAATCAGCGGCTGCAAATCAGTATGCATAGTAATTACCATTGTGTCAATTATATAAACATGCACACTGCACATGTGCACATGCACGCACGCACACACGCACGCATACAGGGCCTGGAAGGATATATATCAATTCATGTTATTGGTTGCTCCTGGCGAAGGAGGAAGAGGACTGGAACGTCAGAGAGAGAAACCAAGGAGATGCCAACTTCCCCTGCAGCATTTCATTCACACACATACAGAAAAACACATACACACCCACGTATTTTTACCAGATGCTCACATTGATTCATTCTGCTGGTGAATAGTACAGATGTGTTTGCTAGATTACTCTGTACTAATTTTCTTCAACTCTGCCAAGTATTTCATTTTATATAATAAAAGTCTGTATTTACCTGGGAGGAAATGATCTCCAAAGACTCACAGTGGCTATTTTTAGAGGTTGGAATTATGGTAATGTAGATTTTCCCCTCTCCAAGTATCGGTATTTTCCACATTTTCACTTTTGTAATAAGACAAAAGTGAGTTATATGCAAATTTTTGTTGAATCTAGGAGCAAAGTGGGGAAGGAATTTAGACCCCTGAGTGAGGTATTTTCATCACCACCCTCTGTGGTGTTCAGTGTTTCCACTCAGGACTTAAGGGAAGAAAATGGAATTGTGACGAAGTCTCTTCTTCTGCAAAAAGAGAAGTTGAGTCAGTACTGACCTTCATAAAATGCATGGGGCAGCGGCAGGCTGGTGACAGACAACTTTCTGCAGACAAGAGAAAAAAAAATTATATTTTTGTTTCTAGCTTAGAGCATAGGTCTAAAACACCTGCTGCCTGGACAGTATAAAAATTGGTTAAAAATATGGATACCTTGAAGTGATTTTAATTTCTTCATTAAGATGTTTTTAATAGGAAGAAGAATTGGAATTGGCAGATACTTCTACTAGCACATCCAAATCACTTGTCATCTAAGCTAGGACATTCTTGAGAGAGAAAGGATCGCTAACATGGATCAGGACTCTCCTAGGCATGGGACATAAGGTCATCCAAACTATGACCGTCAGAAGTACTTTGTGCAGTAGAGCACCAAGGCTGCCATGCATCCAACATGCATTCAATCATCCAATGAGCGTCTAGTGAGCGTCTACCATGAACCTGGCACTATGCACGTCCTGGGAAAGCAGCAGTGACCAAGACAGACTTGGGTGGCCTCCACTGAGCTCATCACCTCCACGGAGAGGACCAGCCCTGCTTTCAGAGACTTCGGAGCCCAATCACTCTGAGGGAGAGCCAGGTCAGACCTGGGCTTTTGAAGTTACACCTGAGACATGCTATTCAAACCTGCACTGATTCCTGCATAGGTGGTGGCAGGAGCCGAGCGGCAGGGAGCGTCACTAAGGAGAAGCTGGGAAACTGTATTGGGACACTTGCAGCCCATCATCTAGTGGGGAATAATGCTGTTAAGCAAGTAACTACATAATTCACGAATTGCACGTGTACTGCGTGATTTGAGAGCCCAGAGTGTGTAACAGGAATATCTGACCTGGTTTAGGAGCTCAGGTTTTTCCCAAGGAAGTGGTGTCAAGCCAAAACCTAAAGAGTGATAGGATTTAACTGGATAAGAGGGAAGGGGCTTTGTGTAGAGTCCCTGCATACTTAAAAGCAAGAGAGAACACAATGCATTTATGGATCCAAAAGAGGCCAATGTGGCTAGAGAACAAAGAAGAGAAGTTCATATGCTTGGTTTATTTCTCTAGTTTCGTGTGTGTGTGTGTGCGTATGTGTGTGTGTATGTTTATATATTTAAAATATATCCTGTTCTTAAAAACCACACTTCACTCTGAGCATTTTACCCAGCAATGAAAGCCTTTCTGGAGGCTTCGAGTGAAGCTATGTACAGACACACTTTGTTTCCTGGGAAGTGCACAGGAAGTGGTATGGCTGACGGGAGTAACAGAAGCCCTTCCCAGTGCTGGTGCAGAGGTGAGAACCCACTTCTGCCCCAGCCAGGTAAGACCTGGCACAGTTCCACAGTAGCCCAGGCCGAGGAGCTGCGTGCGGTCAGGGACCCTCTGTGCACTCTTAGGAGCTTGCTGGTCTTTACATCCCAAACTCCCTCTTCCTGCTTCCTGGGTTACGGTTTTATCTTTCAAGTGGCCTAGAAATCCTGCGTCCCTGGGCCAGCACAGCGATAGCTGCCAGCTCAGGAGAAAAACAGCTGATCACAGTGACAGAGGCAAATCTGGCGCTGAGAAAGGCAGGCTTCTTGCCTTGGTGTGGCTGGCTCTGTCATTTTTTTCTGAGATAGCAGTTTCCCTCCATTGAGTATGTATGGCTGGAACTGAAGCAGTATCAACCTGGGATGTTTGATTCCATGACACATAACTGGATGGGGGCAGAGGGTCCATCAGAACGATGAGTGGAGCTCTGGGAGCTGGGACCAGCATCCTGGGGTCAGCACAATGGCTGACACCCATGTTCCTGCAGAGTACGCTGAAACCAGGCTCTATCAGCAGCCGCTCCCCACCCAGCCGCTCGGCAAAAGGACTGGTTACAGGATGGGTGTGGCTGCCAACTTCATCAGGCTATCTCTCTGATGGTCTCTCTGTGGCTTCCACAGGGGAAAATTACAATAGTAGTGCTAAAGAATTATGATAGTTGGCTGGGCATGGTGGTTCATGCCTGTAATCCCAGCACTTTGGGAGGTGGAGGCAGGAGGATCACCCTAGGTCAGCAGTTCAAGACTAGCCTGGCCAACATGGCAAAACCCCATCTCTACTAAAAAATATATATATATATATAAAACTTGTATATATATGTATAATTTGTGTATATATAATTTATATATGTATAATTTGTATATATATAATTTATATATATAAATAAAATTTGTATATGTGTGTGTATATATACACACAAAAATTAGCTGGGCGTGGTGGCGTGCACCTGTAATCCCAGCTACTCTGGAGGCTGAGGCAGGAGAATCACTTGAACCCGGGAGGCGGAGGTTGTAGTGAGTCCAGATCACGTCACTGTACTCCAGCCTGGGTGACAGAGCAAGACTCCATCTAAAACAAAAAGACTTATAATAGTTAAGTAGTGCTAAAAAAGAAGCCCCACAAATTTTGGAGTCAGAAAAATCTGGGTTTGAGGCTGGTCCTAGTGCCTCATGCTTATAATCCCCGCACTTTGAGAGGCCTAGGTGGGAGGATCGCTTGAGGCCAGGAATTCAAGACCAACCTGGGCAAAATAGTGAGATCCCATTTCTACAAAAATAAAAATAAATTAGCCAGGCATGGTGGTGCATGCCTGTAGTCCCAGCTACTTGGGAGATTAAGGCAGGAGGATCCCTTGAGCCCAGGAGTTTGAGGTTTCAGTGAGCTATGATCAAGCCATGGCACTCCAGCCTGAGTGACAGAGCAAAACCCTATGAAAAAAAAAAAAAAAAAAAAAAAAAAGGAAGGAAGGAAGAAAGGAAAAGAAAAACAAAAATCTGGGTTGAAATCTTAACTTTGACCCTGCTAGCTGGGTAACCTTGGGCAAGTCATTGAACTCTTTAACTGTAAAATGGGAGTATCAATATCTATCTCATAGGGTGGTTGTAGGGATTATATGAGATCATGTATGTCAAATATTTAGCATAGTGCCTTACAGGTAGTATGTTCTCAGTAACTGCCTGAGCTAGGGAGAAAATTGTTTTCCTCCCTTATTATTCTTAGCAGAACTGTGTTGGAGGTCACCGGCTTGAAGATTGAACCAGGGACAGTGGGGCTGTGATGGCAAAATACAGCCAAAGGCTTTCATACTCTACCTGTTACAATCCATGGGCTTTTAGAACTCTGATTTAGGCTGGGCACAGTAGTTCACACCTGTAATCCCAGCACTTTGGGAGGCCAGGGCAGGTGGATCACTTGAACTGGGTTCAAGACCAGCCTGGGAAACATGGCAAAACTTTGTCTCTGCAAAAAAACAAAATTGGCCAAGCATGGTGGTACATGCCTGTAGTCCCAGCTACTTGGGAGTCTGAGGTGGGAGCATTGCTTGTGCCCAGGAGGTAGAGGCTGCAGTGAGCCATGATGGCACCACTGCACTCCAGCCTATGAGACACAGCGAGAACTTGTCTCAAAACAAACAACAACAACAACAACAAAACCCTCTGATTTAGGGAACTTTCGGGGGTTGGTCTCCTCAAACCCCAAATCAGTGGACTGCCACTTCCTTCTGTCTCGTTTGATCAGGTCTTCCAAATGACAAAAAGCAAACAAAACTTCCCTGTCCCAGCCAGGTTATTGAGGTGAGATGTGAAGTAAAAATGAAAAGAGGTGGTCATCTAGATGTTATAACATTTGGAGAATCTTGTAAATTTCTTATTGCCTCAAAAATAATTGTTTAAAAAGCTCCACCCAAACTCAGTTATTATGATATGCATCCACTTGGTGGTCTCGGCCTCTGGTGACCAGAGCTAGGTGTATGGGCTGAGTCCCATGGTCTGCATGGAAATGTGCAGAGTGAGGTCACGGAAGGTGGACCCTGGTTGCCATCTGCAAGAGAAACAAGCCATTGGAACCCCCTGGCTTTCAGCCTAGGTCTCAGTTATTTGTCTCACAGGGTGCAGATGATTTAAAAAGTTATAGAAGTACCCAGGGGTGATGCTCACATGGAATCAGAACCTTAGGACTGTAAAATAAAGATCAATAAAAAAGATTTTATGGATCTATTAGCAACTTTCTGTGGGATGTGTTCTGGTCTTCATTCTTTTGACTGGGCCGGCTGCATTCATGCCCTCCTATGGGGGTGGATAGATGGTGAGACATTTTCTTAAACACAGAAAGCAGGATTTTCCTGGCATGAACAAAGAGTGATCTCAAAAAAATAACTCACCTTGGTGTTCAAGTACTGCCACCTAAAAGGGCTACAAAGGCAGTGCCCTAAAATGCAAGGCATCATTTTTGAAATTTAACTGGCTTTAGCTGGTGACTCTATGTAGTCATCTAATTTATTCACATTTAATCTATGTGCATATTAAAAATTATTACAAAATTAATATATTTGATGAAGAAAAATGAAAAAAAGAACTAAATAGTGCAAAGTGAAAAACTCTTATGATGTCACCATCCAGAGGCTATGGCTGTTCATAATGTGATGTATATCCTCTCCGTGTTTTTCTATGCCTTACCCAGAGCTTTCATTATTTGGTGGTGTACAAAAGTTGAAGCTACAGCAAACATGCTGGCTTGCAACCCATCCCCCTCCTTATTTTAACTTCACAGTTTCCCTTGAACATTTTCCTATATCGTCATATCATTCATCTGCAACTCTAAAAGCTGACGGACGTACCACCGTTTTTCTTAGCCTATCCTCTATTGCTGGACTGGCATGATTTTCCCAATATTTTACTATTATATACAACAGTAGCTATATAAGTTATCTACATATATATCTCGGCATATATTTCAGATTATTCTTTCAAGGACTTACTGGCAAAGATATGCTATATATGAAAGGAATTGACAAATATTGCCAGGGGCTGGTTCCCTTGAATCCCTGCAGTAGTGCATGGGGTACTTCTTGTCTACACCGGGCCTATACTATTGCACTCACTTTTAAAAATCCTTGCAGTTTGATGTATAATGCTGAGGTCTGGGGAGCAATTGAACCTGTCATCCAGGTAGTGAACATAGTACCCAATAGGCAGTTTTTCTACACTTGCCTCCCTCCCTCTCTCCTTCCTCCTGTGTCCAGTATCTGTTATTCCCATCTTTCTGTCCATGAGTACCCACTATTTATTTCTCACTTATAAATGAGAACACACAATATTTGATTTTCTGTTTCTGCATTAATTTGCTTAGCAAAATGGCCTGCAACTCCAGAGGACAGGACTTTGTTCTTTTCTATGGCTGTGCAGCATTCCATGGTATATATGTACCATGTTTTCTTTATTCATTCCACTGTTGAGGGGAACCTGGGTTGATTCCACATTGTTGCTACTGTGAATAGTGCTGCAATGAACATGCAAATCCGTGTCTTTTTGGTAGAGTGATTTATTTCCCTTTGGGTATATACCCAGTAATGGGATTACTGGGTTGAATGGCAATTCTATTTTAAGTTTATTGAGAAATCTCCAAACTGCTATCGACAGTGGCTGAATTTACCTTCTTACCAGCAGTGTATAAATATTCCCATTCTTCTGTAGCCTCACCAGTATCTGTTGTTTTTTTGACTTTTTAATAATAGCTGGTACGCGATGCTATCTCGTTGTGGTTTTGATTTGCATTTCTCTGATGATTAGTGATGAACCAAAGGACACTGCTGTTAATCACTCACTTGCAGGTCTTTTTTTGAGACGTGTCTGTTTATGTCTTTTGCCCATTTTTTAATGGGGTCATTTGGTTTTTGGTTGTTGAATTAAGTGCCATATAGATTCTGGATATTAGACCTTTATCGGGTACATTGCTTGTGAATATTTTCTCCCACTCTGTAGGTTGTCTGTTTACTCTGTTGATAGTTTCTTTTGCTGTACAGAAGTTCTTTAGTTTAATTAGATCTCACTTGTCAATTTTGTTTTGTTGCAATTGTTTTTAAGAACTTAGTTATAAATTCTTTGCCAAGGCTGATGTCCAGAGGGTATTTCCTGGGTTTTCTTCTAGTATTTTTATAGTTTGAAGTCTCATATGTAATTCTTTACTCCATCTTGAGTTAATTTTTGTATATGGCGAGAGGTAGGCATCCAGATTTATTCTTCTGTGTATGGTTAGCCAGTATCCCAGCACAATTTATTGAATAGGGAGGCCTTTCTCCATTGGCTATTTTTGTCAATTTTGTCAAAGATCAGTTGGTTGTGGATGTATGGCTTCATTTCTGGGTTCTTTATGTGTCTGTTTTTGTACCATTACCACGCTGTTTTGGTCACTGTAGCCTTGTAATATAGTTTGAAGTCTGGTAGTGTGATACCTCTGGCTTTTATTTTTAAAATAGGATTGCTTTGGCTATGTGGGCTTTTTTTTTTGTTCCATATAAATTTTAGAATAGTTTTTTCTAATTCTGTGAAAAATGACATTGGTAGTTTGTTAGGAATAGCATTGAATCTGTAGATTGCTTGGGGTAGTGTGGCCATTTTAAAGATATTGGTTCTTCCAATCCATCAGTAGGGAATATTTTTTCATTTGTTTGTGTCATCTGTGATTTCTTCCATCAGTGTTTTGTAGTTATCCTTGTAGAGATCTTTCACCTCCTTAGTTAGATGTATTCCTAGAAAATGTTTCTTGTATGGCTATTGTAAATGGGATTGAGGCAGTATTGTTTCAATTAGCATTTCATTATTGGTAATGAGTCTGCAGCTATTTTCTAATATATTTTGGTCATTTTAATTTCTGTTTTGAAAATTGCTTGTCAATGTCTGTTGTCCATTTCTCCATAGAATTTGTCTTTTATTACTAAATTATAAGAGCTCCTTATTTATACCACAACAGTGTTCCCCATTTTGTCTTTTTCCTTTCAATTGTGCTGAATAAAAACAGAAGTTGCCAAGTAAATGCAGCAGGCATTTCTGATCTCTTCCTCTGATCTCTCCATAGCATTTCACAGAATTGACCATGTATGGCCTCTCTGGTCATTCTTTTATCCTTGGCTTTCATGACATCACACTCTTCTGCTTTTTCTCCTCCTTCTTTGGCTGGTCCTTCTTATTCTCCTTGTGGGATGCCCCCCTCTGCCCATGATCTTCAGGCTTTTGTCATTGGTCTTACCTCTCCTCACACTGCACACCCTCCCTAGGCAATCCACATCCCCTCCCTTAATTCAGCTATTCAGTTACAACTATAGGCTGATGATTCCCACGTCTAGAGCATCAGCTTGGATCTGCCTCCTGAGCGTCAGACCCATATATTCAAGTGTTTCTTGGATATCTTCCCTTAGGTGTCTCCCAAGAACCTCAAACATAATAGAAATCACCATCTTCCCCTCGTAGTAATACTCCTTCTCCTCCGTTCCTTATCTTCTTAAATGGCTCCACCACCTATCTGGTTGCCTAATTCAGAAGTCTGGGTATCAACTGTGACTTCTCCCTTGTCCCCTTCCACACATTCAGACAATCAACAGGAACTGAAGATTTGACATCCTTAATTTTTCTCAATTCCACATTCTCCATCCCATACTTGCAACGCCAGTCCAGAAGATAATCATCTCCCTCTGGATTACTCCAAAAACCTCTTAAATCTTCTCCTCATGCTCTCTTCAGTTCCATCCTTCCCATTATGGATAGAGTTACTGTCTTAGTCTGTTTGCATTGCTAAAATTACCTGATCCTGGGTAATTTATAAAGAAAAAAGGTTTATTTGGCTCACAGTTCTACAGGATGCATAAGCAGCATGGTGCTGGCATCTGCTTCTGGCAAGGATTTTAGGAAACTTCCATTCATGGTGGAAAGCAAAGGGGAGTAGACATCCCATGGCATGAAAGAAAGAAAGAGAGAGAGGGAAGGGGTGCCAGGCTCTTTGAGACAACCAGATCTTCCAGGAACTCATAGAGCAAGAACTCATTCATTACTACAGGGATGACGCGAAGCCATTCATGAGGGATCCACCCCCATGACCCAAACACCTCTCACTAGGCCCCACCTCCAAATTGGGGATGGATTTCCTTGTTGTTGTTGTTGTTTTCTCCATTGCACTTTTGTTTGAATATAATACTTGGAACAGTTATCCAAAAGGGCCAATATTTCCCAATTTAATCTGAGATCATAATAAAACAAGCAACAAAACAGTGTTTGGGACTTCAGTTTCTCACCCTTATCAAGACTCACTGCCTCCCATCATCAATATTTATTGAGCATTTACAATGTACTAGGCACAACAGAACATACAGAAAACACTGTCCCTGCTCTTGAGGAGCTTACATTCTAAAAGAAAAAATACATCTATTTTAAAATGGCATTTTTGGTGTTTTCTGCAAAGTACTGAGGAAATATTTTGTAAAGTGAGCTTTGGGTATAACTTAGCTCCATCATTATTTAGAGAATGGAGGAAGAGAAAGAGGAAGGATTTTAAAGGCAGACAATGACAAATCATTCAGGATAGGTAGGGTTTTAAAGGGAGATAAACATAATCTCATCAACTAAGGAGAGATTTGCTGCAAGTAAATAGGATGAGGGAAATAGTCTGTGGGATGCAAGCAAAGGAAGCAGGGTGTCGTAGACATTGAGTGGAGCAAAACAGACCATGAGGCCTTTTTCCAAGTACATGATCACCAAGTAGGAATGGTTGGTGACAAGACAGAAGGCAAAAAAAGGAAGGTAATCTTGTGCACCTGACAAATAGAAAGAATAAAGGATCAAAGTTGAAGGCAGGCTGTAAGAGTATCAAGAAATTATTAAAAACTGAAAAGTGATTTGGAAGCACAAAACTTATAGTCAATGCTACCCAATGTCATGATGGGCCAAGAATATTGAGGCTTCCTAAGTTAGAAAATGCCATATACCAAAATTTTATTTTATTTTAAGCTAGAAACTATTATTTTATTTATTGATTTTTTATTATACTTTAAGATTTAGGGTACATGTGCACAACATGCAGGTTTGTTATATATGTATACATGTGCCATGTTGTTGTGCTGCACCCATTAATTCATCATTTACATAAGGTATATCTCCTGATGCTATCCCTCCCCACTCCCCCCATCCCACGACAGGCCCCGGTGTGTGATCTTCCCCACCCTGTGTCCAAGTGTTCTCATTGTTCCCACCTATGAGTGAGAACATGCAGTGTTTGGTTTTCTGTCTTTGTGATACTTTGCTGAGAATGATGGTTCTAGTACAAAGAACATGAACTCATCCTTTTTTATGGCTGCATAGTATTCCATGGTATATATGTGCCATATTTTCTTAATCCAGTCTATCATTGATGGGCATTTGGGTTAGTTCCAAGTCTTTGCTATTGTGAATAGTGCTGCAATAAACATACGTGTGCATGTGTCTTTATAGCAGCATGATTTATAATCCTTTGTGTATATACCCAATAATGGGATGGCTGGGTCAAATGGTATTTCTAGTTCTAGATCCTTGAGGAATCGCCACAATGTCTTCCACAATGGTTGAACCAGTTTACAGTCCCACCAACAGTGTAAAAGTATTCCTGTTTCTCCACATCCTCTCCAGCACCTGTTGTTTCCTGACTTTTTCTAACTGGTGTGAGATTGTATCTCATTGTGGTTTTGATTTGCATTTCTCTGATGACCAGTGATGATGAGCATTTTTTTTCATGTATCTGTTGGCTGCATAAATGTCTTCTTTTGAGAAAATGTCTGTTCATATCCTTTGCCCACTTTTTGATGGGGTTGTTTGATTTTTTTTCTTGTAAATTTGTTTAAGTTCTTTGTTGATTCTGGATATTAGCCCTTTGTCAGATGGGTAGATTGTAAAAATTTTCTCCCGTTCTGTAGATTGCCTGTTCACTCTGATGGTAGTTTCTTTTGCTGTGTGGAAGCTCTTTAGTTTAATTGGATCCCATTTGTGAATTTTTGCTGTTGTTGCCATTGCTTTTGGTGTTTTATTCATGAAGTCCTTGCCCATGCCTATGTCCTGAATAGTATGGCCTAGGTTTTCTTCTAGGGTTTTTATGGCTTTAGGTCTAACATTTAAGTCTTTAATCAATCTTGAATTAATTTTTGTATAAGGTGTAAGGAAAGGATCCAGTTTCAGCTTTCTACTTATGGCTAGCCAATTTTCCCAGCACCATTTATTAAATAGGGAATCCTTTCCCCATTTCTTGTTTCTCTCAGGTTTGTCAAAGATCAGATGGCTGTAGATGTG
>NW_016804262.1:583988-588401 GCF_001698545.2 Rhinopithecus bieti
TTTGTTTTACTGCTGTGCTTGATATATATGAAGTAATGAATACCAAGCAATTCATTTTTACTGCATCTTTACTTTTACATTTGTTCTTAGGTTGCCTAACACATTTAAATACAAATAAAATGAGTGAAGCAAAAATAATGAAAGCTAACAGCTGGTAACTTTACAAATAATGCAATGTGAACTGTTTCTGCCCTTATCCAGAGTAAAATACGTTACAACTTTGTCTAAAGGAAGACTTCTGCAGTTGTAGTCAAAGGTTGTGAGATTGAGTATTCCACAGATATACATGGTTTAACATGTGGTACCCATGGAGTATCTGTTTCTACCACAGCCTTGTAAGTGCTCCATACCTTAAAGTACCCACAATTACTACACCTGTGACTGGAACCAATGTTCTCTTTTATTCCCCACCAGGACAAACCAATATGTAGGCAGTTTTCTTTGCTTTGACATGGAAGCAGTTTTAACACTGGCCCTTGTGAAGCCACAATGTACCAAAAGTACTATACCAAACATTTATAACTTGTATAAAAATTCCACATCCCCATATTGGCCACCTCAAGATGAAAACAGATAACTCCCTAAATGTTAAGTGGCTCTACTCCTCTAATATTAAACATAGAGACCATATGGGAAATATAGAAATTCAAATAGAAGTAACATAAACCTGTCATAAGTTGTAAACAAAAAACTATTTGTGGGACCGCATGGATGACAACGGGAATGGTCTACTGTGTAAATTTTAGAATAAGGCAGACAAAAGTTGGAAGGCCAATTAATCTTCCCTGCCTTCTCCTGCTTCAGCTTCGTCTCCTGGGTATCTGATGTCCACAGTGTCAAGTTATCTCTCAGTAATTGCATTAGTGTGCTGTCTTTGTATGACTCTTCACTTAATGTATCAAGTTCAGCAATGGCTTCATCAAAAGCTGTCTTTGCAAGAGAGCAGGCTTTCTCTGGGGAGTTCAGAATCTCATAATAGAACACAGAGAAGTTAAGGGCCAGACCCAGTCTGATAGGATGTGTTGGTTGCATTTCCTTTTTGCTGATTTCAAAAGCTTCTTGGTATGCTTCTTGTGACTGATCCACAGTCTCTTTCTTGTCATCAGCAGCAACCTCAGCCAAGTAACGGTAGTAATCTCCTTTCGTTTTCAAATAGAAGACTTTGTTCTGCTTGTGAAGTATTGGGGATCAAGAACTTTTCCGAAAGAGACAGTACATCATTGCAGACATCTCTTAGCTACGTCTCAATTTTCTCTCTGTATTCACAAGCCATCTGCTGTTTTTTCTCAGCCCCTTCCGTCTTTTTGGTTCAGTACTTGAGACGACCCTCCAAGATGACCTATGGGATCCTACAACATTTTTATAAGCAACTGAGAGAAGATTCTCTCCTCATTGGATAATTCAGCTCCTTGCTCAGTTACAGACTTCATGCGGCTGTCATGTCATCATATTGGTCAGCCTGCTTGGCCAGTTTGACCTTCTGAAGAGCTCATTTTTATCCATGACTGGATGTTCTGTGTCCGGAGTGGGTGGTGGCGGTGGAGGGACAGGGGCTCAGCAGTCTTTGGGCAGCGGCAAGGCTGAGACTCTGGGGATGGAATTTCGACATGAGATTTGGAGGGGACAGCTATCCAAACTATATCAGTTATTTTCCAAAATATACAAATCTGATCAAGCTAGTCCACTATTAAAATCCTTTAATGGCTTCTCATTACACTTGGGAAAAAATTCAACTCCTTTAATACTAGATGCATGGTGTGCCCACCTGTTGAGTTCTTCAGCCTTTTTTCCTGTAAGTTCTTAACTTATGCTTTTTCTCGAGTCTAACACGACTACCATATTTCAGTAAATCTGAGATATCAACCATAAGATGCACCATTGTTTTATGTGACATTAAGAAAAAACAATTCTGCCAACTAAAATGGTAAAATAACTTACATTGCGAGGGATGTCCAATTTCAGAGATGTGAAAACGAGAGAAAATCTGGGTTTGGTACCAGTGAAACAGTTCTTTTCTTAGCTCTGTGGAACCAGCTTCCATCATGTCTGGGCTTCCCCATGTGCTATTTCCTCTTCCTCCTTCCTCACACTCCCCCTTATCCTCATAACATCCCCCACATCCATCTTCAGCAAAACTAAACATTAGGTAAAATTGGTCCAGTGCACCCATTCTCCTTTTGTTCTCTTTTTTACTAAAATCGCATTTCCTTCCCCAACTGAGCTTAAGTTTGGAAGAGATGTTGGGGCTTGACTTAGGCTTTGACAGGGCGTGTCCTTATTCTTTTTTTTTTTTTTTGAGACAGAGTTTTGCTCTGTCACCCAGGCTAGAGTGCAGTGGCGTGATCTTGGCTCACTGTAAGCTCTGCCTCCCAGATTCACACCATTCTCCTGCCTCAGCCTCTGGAGTAGCTGGGACTATAGGCACCCGCCATCTTGCCCGGCTAATTTTTTGTATTTTTTTTTAGTACAGACGGGGTTTCACTGTGTTAGCCAGGATGGTCTCCATCTCCTGACCTCGCGATCCACCCGTCTCAGCCTCCCAAAGTGCTGGGATTACAGGCGTGAGCCACCGCACCTGGTCGGTGTGTCCTTATTCTTAAAGCCTATCTGGGATCTCACCTGGGTGCCAGGTACATTAATGAGAGGTAATGAAATTTCTCAGACAGGGCATTCCAGAATGCCCCAGGACTGCTAACCCTCTGCTATGGGCATCACCTTCAATCCTGAAGAAGTTGCTGTCTGGTAAGTACACTGTTGCTTCTACAATGGGGAGCTGTATCCTGTGCATGTACCATCCAGCCATGCCACATATTCCCAGAAGGCACCCACCTGAACTCCCAAGGGTCTCATCTACACATCTCCCTCCTTTCTGATGCCTCTTCATCCAGATTCCAAACATTTCAGCTGATCCAACTTCTAGTTTCTGATCTCTGCCTCCTCAGCTCAGCAAGGCCACTATGCTCTACTTGGAGTCTGGCTCTCTGGGTCATCCCCAGGCAGAGAGTTGGGTGACTGTGGCTCACTTGTGAAATTTCCCTTCTCTTGCTGCTAGTGTAATGAACTCTTCTGACCTATGTTACACCCAGCTTCAAAATTATCAACATTTGGCCAGTCTTCTTCAATCTATATCACTAGATCTAGATTACTACCTCTAATATAGACACTATCTCTGATCTCTAATCTAAATCACTGTGCAAATTACTTAGAGCAAATCCTAGACAGGTCATTTCATTGATAACTATTTAGCAAGCATCTCTAAACAGTAAGAATTCTTGAACAAAACCCCATAAAACACTATTTTACACAACATAATAACAATATTTTCTTAATATCATTATATATGGTAATATCCAAATTTCTTCAGTTCTTTCATAAATTCTTTATAGTTTTTTCAAATACTGATCCAAGTAAGGTCCCATACATTGCCATTGGTTGCTGTGTTTCCTAACACTTTTACAAACCTATGGGTTGTTTCTCTCTCCTCCTTACAAATTGCTTATGAAGGAAATCAGTCTACATTTTCCTAACTGCAGCCCTGTTGTATTATTTAACATGTTCCTCTGTCCCCTGTATTTGTTCTGATAGACCAGCAGCTCTAGCTAGAACTTGATTAGATTGATGCTGGAATATTTTGGTAAGACTACTTGCCTCTCTTTTTGTGATGATCATTGCCTAGATCCATTATTTCAGTAGGAATTGTGAAATGGGGATATAGAATGATAGATCAAACCACTTATTATGTGTATTACTTCTATAAAGAGAAATTGCTTCCATTTTTCCCTTATTTACCACAATTTTTCTCTTCCTGTCTTCCTTTCTCTTTCTTTTTCTTTCTTTCTCTTTCTTTCTCTCTCTTCCTTTCCTTTCCTTTCCTTTCCTTTCCTTTCCTTTCCTTCCTTTTCCCTTCCCTTTCCCTTCCCTTTCCCTTCCCTTTTCCTTCCCTTCCCTTCTCTTTTTCAAGGCAAGGTCTTGCTCTGTTGCCCAGGCTGAAAGGCAGTGGTGTGATCATGACTTACTGCAGCCTCAACCTCCCAGGCTCAAGCTACCCCCCTGCTTCAACCTCCCAAAGAGCTGGTATGGCAGGCAAGCTTTTTTTTTTTTTTAGTTTTTTAGCAATGGGGTCTCACTATGTTGCCCAGGCTGATCTCAAACTCCTGGCCTCAAATGATCCTCCTGTCTCATACTCCCAAAGTGCTGGGTTTACAAGTATGAGTCACTGCACCCAGCCCCAATTTTCAAAATAATCATTTGGTTATCTAATAGCCACAAAAGTGAGCCAATAAAGGTTTTCTTTCTATTAAGAACTAACGGACTTAAACATATTTAAAGTGATTCACTATATTGTTGATACTATTCCTATTGATCCCCAAATTGTCCCATTTTTAGTCACTGTGAGCCCTTGCAAATTGGACA